>NC_142356.1:45266893-45566893 GCF_059441175.1 Urocampus carinirostris | reverse complement strand
GAGTGTCCTCGGTGGCGTATTTGCGGCAATGCAGCTACCATTGGAAATACATCCAGCCGTTTGAAATGAACAGCCAGATTTAATAAATGCCTTCCGGTGGCGTTTTTGCGGAAACGCAGCTACCATTGGAAATACATCCAGCCATTCGAAATGAACCGCCGCCGATTTAATGAGTGCCCTCCGGTAGCGTTTTTGGGGCAATGAAGCTACCATTGGAAATACGTCAAGCTGTTCGAAATGAACAGCCGCCGATTTGATGAGTGCCCTCCGGTGGCGTTTTTGGGGCAATGCAGCTACCATTGAAAATACATCCAGCCGTTGGAAATGAACGGCAGCCGATTTAATGAGTGCCTCCGGTGGCGTTTTTGCGGCAATGCAGCTGCCATTGGAAATACAATAAGCCGTTGGAAATGAACGGCAGCCGATTTAATGAGTTTCTCCAGTGGCGTTTTTGCGGCAATGCAGCTACCATTGGAAATACATCCAGCCGTTCGAAATGAACCGCCGCCGATTTAATGAGTGTCCTCTGGTAGCGTTTTTGGGGCACTGAAGCTACCATTGGAAATACATCAAGCAGTTCGAAATGAACAGACGCCGATTTAATGAGTGCCCTCCGGTGGCGTTCTTGCGGCAATGCAGCTACCAATGGAAATACATGGAGCCGTTGGAAATGAACGGCATTCGATTTAATGAGTGCCCTCCGATGGCGTTTTTGCGGCAATGCAGCTACCATTGGAAATACATCGAGCCGTTGGAAATGAACGACAGCCGATTTAATGAGTGTCTCCGGTGGCGTTTTTTTGGCAATGCAGCTACCATTGGAAATACATCGAGCCGTTGGAAATGAACGGCAGCCGATTTAATGAGTGTCTCCCGTGGAGTTTTTGCGGCAATGCAGCTACCATTGGAAATACATTCCGCCGTTTGAGTGCCCTCCGGTAGCGTTTTTGGGGCAATGAAGCTACTATTGGAAATACGTCAAGCTGTTCGAAATGAACAGCCGCCGATTTAATGGGTGCCCTCCGGTGGCGTTCTTGCGCCAATGCAGCTACCATTGGAAATAAGTCCAGCCGTTGGAAATGAACGGCCGCCGATTTAATGAATGCCGTCCGGTCACTTTTTGCGCCATTGCATCTACCATTGGCCATACATACAGCCGTTCAAATTGAAGGCCCGCCGATTTAATTAGTGCCCTCCAGGCGCGTTTTTGAGGCAATGTAGCTACCATTGGAAATACGTCAAGCCGTTCGAAATGAACTGCCGCCGATTTAATGAGTGCCCTTCAGTGGCGTTCTTGCGGCAATGCAGCTACCATTGGACATACATCCAACCATTCGAAATGAACGGCCGCCGATTTAATGAGTTCCCTCCGGTGGCGTTTTTGCGGCAATGCAGCTACTATTGGAAATACATCGAGCTGTTAGAAATTAACGGCCGCCGATTAAATGAGTGCCCTCCGGTGGCGTTTTTGCGGCAATGCAACTACCAGTGGAAATACATCCAGCCTTTGGAAATGAACGGCTGCCGATTTAAAGTTGTGCACTCCAGTGACATTTTTGCAGCAATGCAGCTACCATTGGAAATACATCCAGCCATTCGAAATGATCGCCTGCCAATTTAATGAGTGCACACCGGTTGCATTTTCGGGGGAATGCAGCTACCTTTAAAAATACATTGAGCCGTTGGAAATTAACAGTCGCCGATTTAATGAGTGCCCTCCGGTCACTTTTTGCGGCAATGCAGCTACCATTGGAACTACATCGAGCCGTTGGAAATGAATGGCAGCCGTTTTAATGAGTGTCTCTGGTGGCGTTTTTGCAGCAAAGCAGCTACCATTGGAAATGTAATAAGCCGTTGGAAATGAATGGCTGCCAATTTAATGAGTGCCCTCCGGTGGCGTTTTTGGGGCAATGCAGCTACCATTGGAAATACATCCAGCCGTTAGAAATGAACGGCTGCCGATTTAATGAGTGTCTCCGGTGGCGTTTTTGCAGCAATGCAGCTACTATTGGAAATAAAATGAGCCGTTTGGAAATGAATGGCAGCCGATTTAATGAGTGTCTACGGTGGCTTATTTGCGGCAATGCAGCTACCATTGGAAATAAACCCAGCCGCTTGAAATGAACAGCCATCGATATAATAAGTGCCCTCCAGTGGCGTTTTTGCGGCAATGCAGCTACCATTGGAAATACATCGAGCCGTTGGAAATGAACGGCAGCCGATTAAATGAGTGTCACCGGTGGCGTTTTTGCGGCAATGCAGCTACCATTGGAAATACATCCCGCCGTTTGAAATTAACAGCCGCCGATTTAATGGGTGCCCTCCGGTGGCGTTCTTGAGGCAATGCAGCTACCATTGGAAATAAGTCCAGCCGTTGGAAATGAACGGCCGCCGATTTAATGAGTGCCCTCCGGTCGCTTTTTGCGGCATTGCAGCTACCATTGGAAATACATCCAGCCGTTGGAAATGAACGGCTCCCGACTTAATAAGAGCCCTCCAGTGGCGTTTTTGGGGCGATGCAGCTATTCTTGGAAATACATCGAGCCGTTGAAAATGAACGGCCGCCGATTTAATGACTGCCCTCCGGTGGCGTTTTTGCGGCAATGCAGCTACCATTGGCCATACATCCAGCCGTTCAAAATGAAGGCCCGCCGATTTAATTAGTGCCCTCCAGGCGCGTTTTTGAGGCAATGCAGTTACCATTGGAAATACGAAAAGCCGTTCGAAATGAACTGCCGCTGATTTAATGAGTGCCCTCCGATGGTGTTAGTGCGGCAATGCAGCTACCATTGGAAATACATCGAGCCGTTGGAAATTAACGGCTGCCGATTTAATGAGTGTCTCCGGTGGCGTTTTTGCAGCAATGCAGCTACCATTGGAAATAAAATGAGCCGTTTGGAAATGAATGGCAGCCGATTTAATGAGTGTCTACGGTGGCTTATTTGCGGCAATGCAGCTACCATTGGAAATAAACCCAGCCGCTTGAAATGAACAGCCATCGATATAATAAGTGCCCTCCAGTGGCGTTTTTGCGGCAATGCAGCTACCATTGGAAATACATCGAGCCGTTGGAAATGAACGGCAGCCGATTAAATGAGTGTCACCGGTGGCGTTTTTGCGGCAATGCAGCTACCATTGGAAATACATCCCGCCGTTTGGAATTAACAGCCGCCGATTTAATGGGTGCCCTCCGGTGGCGTTCTTGAGGCAATGCAGCTACCATTGGAAATAAGTCCAGCCGTTGGAAATGAACGGCCGCTGATTTAATGAGTGCCCTCCGGTCGCTTTTTGCGGCATTGCAGCTACCATTGGAAATACATCCAGCCGTTGGAAATGAACGGCTCCCGACTTAATAAGAGCCCTCCAGTGGCGTTTTTGGGGCGATGCAGCTATTCTTGGAAATACATCGAGCCGTTGAAAATGAACGGCCGCCGATTTAATGACTGCCCTCCGGTGGCGTTTTTGCGGCAATGCAGCTACCATTGGCCATACATCCAGCCGTTCAAAATGAAGGCCCGCCGATTTAATTAGTGCCCTCCAGGCGCGTTTTTGAGGCAATGCAGTTACCATTGGAAATACGAAAAGCCGTTCGAAATGAACTGCCGCTGATTTAATGAGTGCCCTCCGATGGTGTTAGTGCGGCAATGCAGCTACCATTGGAAATACATCGAGCCGTTGGAAATTAACGGCCGCCGATTTAATGAGTGCCCTCCGGTGGCGTTTTTGTGGCAATGCAACTACCATCGGAAATACATCCAGCCGTTGGAAATGAACGGCTGCCGATTTAAAGTTGTGCCCTCCAGTGGCATTTTTGCGGAAATGCAGCTACCATTGGAAATACATCCAGCCATTCGAAATGAACGCCTGCCAATTTAATGAGTGCCCTTTGGTGGCCTTCTTGCGGCAATGCAGCTACCATTGGAAATACATCGAGCTTTTGGAAATTAACAGCCGCCGATTTAATAAGTGCCCTCCGGTCGCTTTTGGCGGCAATGCAGCTACCATTGGAAATACATCCAAACATTTGAAATGAATGGCCGCCAATTTAAATGAGTGCCCTCCGTGGCGTTTTTGCGGCAATTGAGCTACCATTGGAAATACTTCGTGCCGTTGGAAATGAACGGCTGCCGATTAAATGAAAGCCCTGGTTGGCATATTTGCGGCAATGCAGCTACCATCGGAAAAACATCGAGCCGTCTGAAATGAACAGCCACCAATTTAATAAGTACCCTCCTGTGGGTTTTTTGCGGCAATGCAGCTACCATTGGGAATACATCAAGCCGTTGGAAATGAACGGCCGCCGATTTAATGAGTGCCCTCCGGTGGCGTTTTTGGGGCAATGCAGCTACCATTGGAAATACATCCAGCCGTTGGAAATGAACGGCAGCCAATTTAATGAGTGTGTCCGCTGGCGTTTTTGCGGCAATGCAGCTACAATTGGAAATACATCCAGCCGTTGGAAATGAACGGCTGCTGATTTAATAAGTGCCCTCTGGTGGCATTTTTGGGGCAAATGCAACTACCATTGGAAATAGTTTGTGCCGTTGGAAATGAACAGCCACTGATTTAATAAATGCCCTCCGGTGGCGTTTTTGCAGAAATGCAGCTACCATTGGAAATACATCCAGCCGTTCGAAATGAACCACCGCCGATTTAATGAGTTCCCTCCGGTAGCGTTTTTGGGGCAATGAAGCTACCATTGGAAATACGTCAAGCCGCTGGAATTGAACGGCAGCCGATTAAATGAGTGTCTCTGGTGGCGTTTTTGCAGCAATGCAGCTACTATTGGAAATACAATGAGGAGCCATTGGAAATGAACGGCCGCCAATTTAATGAGTGCCCTCCGGTGGCGTTCTTGCGGCAATGCATCTACCATTGGAAATACATGCAGCTGTTCGAAATTAACACCCAACGATTTAATGAGTGCACTCCGGTTGCGTTTTTGGGGCAATCTAGCTACCTTTAAAAATACATTTAGCTGTTGGAAATGAAGGGCCGCCAATTTAATTAGTGCCCTCCGGTGGTGTTCTTGCAGCAATGCAGCTTCCATTGGAAATACATCCAGCCGTTCGAAATGAACACCCACCGATTTAATGAGTGCACTCCGGTTGTGTTTTTGGGGCAATGCAGCTACCTTTAAAAATACATTGAGCCGTTAGAAATGAACGGCCGCCAATTAAATGAGTGCCCTCCGGTAGCGTTTTTGGGGCAATGAAGCTACCATTGGAAATACGTCAAGCTGTTCGAAATGAACAGCCGCCGATTTGATGAGTGCCCTCCGGTGGCGTTTTTGGGGCAATGCAGCTACCATTGGAAATACATCCAGCCGTTGGAAATGAACGGCAGCCGATTTAATGAGTGCCTCCGGTGGCGTTTTTGCGGCAATGCAGCTGCCATTGGAAATACAATAAGCCGTTGGAAATGAACGGCAGCCGATTTAATGAGTTTCTCCAGTGGCGTTTTTGCGGCAATGCAGCTACCATTGGAAATACATCCAGCCGTTCGAAATGAACCGCCGCCGATTTAATGAGTGTCCTCTGGTAGCGTTTTTGGGGCACTGAAGCTACCATTGGAAATACATCAAGCAGTTCGAAATGAACAGACGCCGATTTAATGAGTGCCCTCCGGTGGCGTTCTTGCGGCAATGCAGCTACCAATGGAAATACATGGAGCCGTTGGAAATGAACGGCATTCGATTTAATGAGTGCCCTCCGATGGCGTTTTTGCGGCAATGCAGCTACCATTGGAAATACATCGAGCCGTTGGAAATGAACGGCAGCCGATTTAATGAGTGTCTCCCGTGGCGTTTTTGCGGCAATGCAGCTACCATTGGAAATACATTCCGCCGTTTGAGTGCCCTCCGGTAGCGTTTTTGGGGCAATGAAGCTACTATTGGAAATACGTCAAGCTGTTCGAAATGAACAGCCGCCGATTTAATGGGTGCCCTCCGGTGGCGTTCTTGCGCCAATGCAGCTACCATTGGAAATAAGTCCAGCCGTTGGAAATGAACGGCCGCCGATTTAATGAATGCCCTCCGGTCGCTTTTTGCGCCATTGCATCTACCATTGGCCATACATACAGCCGTTCGAAATGAACACCCACCGATTTAATGAGTGCACTCCGGTTGTGTTTTTGGGGCAATGCAGCTACCTTTAAAAATACATTGAGCCGTTAGAAATGAACGGCCGCCAATTAAATGAGTGCCCTCCGGTAGCGTTTTTGGGGCAATGAAGCTACCATTGGAAATACGTCAAGCTGTTCGAAATGAACAGCCGCCGATTTGATGAGTGCCCTCCGGTGGCGTTTTTGGGGCAATGCAGCTACCATTGGAAATACATCCAGCTGTTGGAAATGAACGGCAGCCGATTTAATGAGTGCCTCCGGTGGCGTTTTTGCGGCAATGCAGCTGCAATTGGAAATACAATAAGCCGTTGGAAATGAACGGCAGCCGATTTAATGAGTTTCTCCAGTGGCGTTTTTGCGGCAATGCAGCTACCATTGGAAATACATCCAGCCGTTCGAAATGAACCGCCGCCGATTTAATGAGTGTCCTCTGGTAGCGTTTTTGGGGCACTGAAGCTACCATTGGAAATACATCAAGCAGTTCGAAATGAACAGACGCCGATTTAATGAGTGCCCTCCGGTGGCGTTCTTGCGGCAATGCAGCTACCAATGGAAATACATGGAGCCGTTGGAAATGAACGGCATTCGATTTAATGAGTGCCCTCCGATGGCGTTTTTGCGGCAATGCAGCTACCATTGGAAATACATCGAGCCGTTGGAAATGAACGGCAGCCGATTTAATGAGTGTCTCCCGTGGCGTTTTTGCGGCAATGCAGCTACCATTGGAAATACATTCCGCCGTTTGAGTGCCCTCCGGTAGCGTTTTTGGGGCAATGAAGCTACTATTGGAAATACGTCAAGCTGTTCGAAATGAACAGCCGCCGATTTAATGGGTGCCCTCCGGTGGCGTTCTTGCGCCAATGCAGCTACCATTGGAAATAAGTCCAGCCGTTGGAAATGAACAGCCGCCGATTTAATGAATGCCCTCCGGTCGCTTTTTGCGCCATTGCATCTACCATTGGCCATACATACAGCCGTTCAAATTGAAGGCCCGCCGATTTAATTAGTGCCCTCCAGGCGCATTTTTGAGGCAATGTAGCTACCATTGGAAATACGTCAAGCCGTTCGAAATGAACTGCCGCCGATTTAATGAGTGCCCTTCAGTGGCGTTCTTGCGGCAATGCAGCTACCATTGGACATACATCCAACCATTCGAAATGAACGGCCGCCGATTTAATGAGTTCCCTCCGGTGGCGTTTTTGCGGCAATGCAGCTACTATTGGAAATACATCGAGCAGTTAGAAATTAACGGCCGCCGATTAAATGAGTGCCCTCCGGTGGCGTTTTTGCGGCAATGCAACTACCATTGGAAATACATCCAGCCATTCGAAATGATCGCCTGCCAATTTAATGAGTGCACACCGGTTGCATTTTCGGGGGAATGCAGCTACCTTTAAAAATACATTGAGCCGTTAGAAATGAACGGCCGCCAATTTAATGAGTGCCCTCCGGTGGCGTTCTTAAGACAATGCAGCGACTATTGGAAATACATCCAGCCGTTGGAAATGAACGGCCGCCGATTCAATGAGTGCCCTCCGGTGGCGTTCTTGCGGCAATGCATGTACCATTGGAAATACATGCAGCCGTTCGAAATTAACGCTCACCGATTTAATGAGTGCACTTCGGTTGCGTTTTTGGGGCAATCTAGCTACCTTTAAAAATACATTTAGCCTTTGGAAATGAACGGCCGCCAATTTACTGAGTGCCCTCCGGTGGTGTTCTTGCGGCAATGCAGCTTCCATTGGAATACATCCAGCCGTTCGAAATGAACACCCACCGATTTAATGAGTGCACTCCGGTTGCGTTTTTGGGGCAATGCATGTACCTTTAAAAATACATTGAGCCGTTAGAAATGAACGGCCGCCAATTAAATGAGTGCCCTCCGGTGGCGTTTTAGCGGCAATGCAGCTACCATTGGAAATACATCCAGCCGTTGGAAATGAACGGCAGCCGATTGAATGAGTGTCTCCGGTGTCGTTTTTGTGTTAAGGCAGCTACCATTGGAAATACAATGAGTCGTTGGAAATGAATGGCCGCCAATTTAATGAGTGCCCTCCGGTGGCGTTTTTGCGGCAATGCAACCACCATTTGAAAAACTTCGTGAAGTTGGAAATGAATGACCGCCGATTAAATGAGTGCCCTCGGTGGCGTTTTCATGGCAATGCAGCTACCATTGGAAATACATCCAGCCGTTGGAAACGAACGGCAGCCGATTTAATGAGTGTCTCCAGTGGCGTTTTTGCGGCAATGCAGCTACCATTGGAAATACAATGAGCCGTTGGAAATGAACGGCCGTCGATTTAATCAGTTCCCTCCGGTGGCGTTTTTGCTGCAATGCAGCTGCCATTGGAAATACATCGAGCCGTTAGAAATGAACGCCCGCCGATTTAATGAGTTCCCTCCAGTGGCGTTTTGGGGCAATGCAGCTACCATTGGAAATACATCGAGCCGTTCGAAATTAACCGCCGCCGATTTAATGAGTGCCCTCCGGTGGCGTTTTTGGGGCAATGAAGCTCCCATTGGAAATACGTCAAGCTGTTCGAAATGAACAGCCGCCGATTTAATGAGTGCCCTCCGGTGGCGTTCTTGCGGCAATGCAGCTACCATTGGAAATACAATGAGCCGTTGGAAATGAATGGCCGCCAATTTAATGAGTGCCCTCCGGTTGCGTTTTTGGGGCAATGCAACCACCATTTGAAAAACTTCGTGAAGTTGGAAATGAATGACCGCCGATTAAATGAGTGCCCTCGGTGGCGTTTTTACGGCAATGCAGCTACCATTGGAAATACATCGAGCCGTTAGAAATGAACGGCCGCCAATTAAATGAGTGCCCTCCGGTGGCGTTTTAGCGGCAATGCAGCTACCATTGGAAATACATCCAGCCGTTGGAAATGAACGGCAGCCGATTGAATGAGTGTTTCCGGTGGCGTTTTTGTGTTAATGCAGCTACCATTGGAAATACAATGAGCCGTTGGAAATGAATGGCCGCCAATTTAATGAGTGCCCTCCGGTGGCGTTTTTGGGGCAATGCAACCACCATTTGAAAAACTTCGTGAAGTTGGAAATGAATGACCGCCGATTAAATGAGTGCCCTCGGTGGCGTTTTCATGGCAATGCAGCTACCATTGGAAATACATCCAGCCGTTGGAAACGAACGGCAGCCGATTTAATGAGTGTCTCCAGTGGCGTTTTTGCGGCAATGCAGCTACCATTGGAAATACAATGAGCCGTTGGAAATGAACGGCCGTCGATTTAATCAGTTCCCTCCGGTGGCGTTTTTGCTGCAATGCAGCTGCAATTGGAAATACATCGAGCCGTTAGAAATGAACGCCCGCCGATTTAATGAGTTCCCTCCAGTGGCGTTTTGGGGCAATGCAGCTACCATTGGAAATACATCGAGCCGTTCGAAATTAACCGCCGCCGATTTAATGAGTGCCCTCCGGTGGCGTTTTTGGGGCAATGAAGCTCCCATTGGAAATACGTCAAGCTGTTCGAAATGAACAGCCGCCGATTTAATGAGTGCCCTCCGGTGGCGTTCTTGCGGCAATGCAGCTACCATTGGAAATACAATGAGCCGTTGGAAATGAATGGCCGCCAATTTAATGAGTGCCCTCCGGTTGCGTTTTTGGGGCAATGCAACCACCATTTGAAAAACTTCGTGAAGTTGGAAATGAATGACCGCCGATTAAATGAGTGCCCTCGGTGGCGTTTTTACGGCAATGCAGCTACCATTGGAAATACATCGAGCCGTTAGAAATGAACGGCCGCCAATTAAATGAGTGCCCTCCGGTGGCGTTTTAGCGGCAATGCAGCTACCATTGGAAATACATCCAGCCGTTGGAAATGAACGGCAGCCGATTGAATGAGTGTTTCCGGTGGCGTTTTTGTGTTAATGCAGCTACCATTGGAAATACAATGAGCCGTTGGAAATGAATGGCCGCCAATTTAATGAGTGCCCTCCGGTGGCGTTTTTGGGGCAATGCAACCACCATTTGAAAAACTTCGTGAAGTTGGAAATGAATGACCGCCGATTAAATGAGTGCCCTCGGTGGCGTTTTCATGGCAATGCAGCTACCATTGGAAATACATCCAGCCGTTGGAAACGAACGGCAGCCGATTTAATGAGTGTCTCCAGTGGCGTTTTTGCGGCAATGCAGCTACCATTGGAAATACAATGAGCCGTTGGAAATGAACGGCCGTCGATTTAATCAGTTCCCTCCGGTGGCGTTTTTGCTGCAATGCAGCTGCCATTGGAAATACATCGAGCCGTTAGAAATGAACGCCCGCCGATTTAATGAGTTCCCTCCAGTGGCGTTTTGGGGCAATGCAGCTACCATTGGAAATACATCGAGCCGTTCGAAATTAACCGCCGCCGATTTAATGAGTGCCCTCCGGTGGCGTTTTTGGGGCAATGAAGCTCCCATTGGAAATACGTCAAGCTGTTCGAAATGAACAGCCGCCGATTTAATGAGTGCCCTCCGGTGGCGTTCTTGCGGCAATGCAGCTACCATTGGAAATACAATGAGCCGTTGGAAATGAATGGCCGCCAATTTAATGAGTGCCCTCCGGTTGCGTTTTTGGGGCAATGCAACCACCATTTGAAAAACTTCGTGAAGTTGGAAATGAATGACCGCCGATTAAATGAGTGCCCTCGGTGGCGTTTTTACGGCAATGCAGCTACCATTGGAAATACATCGAGCCGTTAGAAATGAACGGCCGCCAATTAAATGAGTGCCCTCCGGTGGCGTTTTAGCGGCAATGCAGCTACCATTGGAAATACATCCAGCCGTTGGAAATGAACGGCAGCCGATTGAATGAGTGTTTCCGGTGGCGTTTTTGTGTTAATGCAGCTACCATTGGAAATACAATGAGCCGTTGGAAATGAATGGCCGCCAATTTAATGAGTGCCCTCCGGTGGCGTTTTTGGGGCAATGCAACCACCATTTGAAAAACTTCGTGAAGTTGGAAATGAATGACCGCCGATTAAATGAGTGCCCTCGGTGGCGTTTTTACGGCAATGCAGCTACCATTGGAAATACATCCAGCCGTTGGAAACGAACGGCAGCCGATTTAATGAGTGTCTCCAGTGGCGTTTTTGCGGCAATGCAGCTACCATTGGAAATACAATGAGCCGTTGGAAATGAACGGCCGTCGATTTAATCAGTTCCCTCCGGTGGCGTTTTTGCTGCAATGCAGCTGCCATTGGAAATACATCGAGCCGTTAGAAATGAACGCCCGCCGATTTTAATGAGTTCCCTCCAGTGGCGTTTTGGGGCAATGCAGCTACCATTGGAAATACATCGAGCCGTTCGAAATTAACCGCCGCTGATTTAATGAGTGCCCTCCGGTGGCGTTTTTCGGGCAATGAAGCTCCCATTGGAAATACGTCAAGCTGTTCCAAATGAACAGCCGCCGATTTGATGAGTGCCCTCCGGTGGCGTTTTCGGGGCAATGCAGCTACCATTGGAAATACATCCAGCCGTTGGAAATGAACGGCAAACGATTAAATGAGTGTCTCCGGTGGCGTTTTTTGTGGCAATGCAGCTACCATTGGAAATACAATGAGCCGTTGAAAATGAACAGCCGCCGATTTAATGAGTGCCCTCCGGTGGCGTTCTTGCGGCAATGCAGCTACCAATGAAAATACATCGAGCCGTTGTAAATGAACGGCATTCGATTTAATGAGTGCCATCCGATGGCGTTTTTGCGGCAATGCAGCTACCATTGGAAATACATCGAGCCGTTGTAAATGAACGGCAGCCGATTTAATGAGTGTCTCCGGTGGCGTTTTTGCAGCAATGCAACTACCATTCGAAATACAATGAGCCGTTGGAAATGAACGGCCGCCAATTCAATGAGTGCCCTCCGGTGGCGTTCTTGCGGCAATGCAGCTACCATTGGAAATACATCCTGCCGTTCGAAATGAACGTCTACCAATTTAATGATGCACACCGGTTGCATTTTTGGGGGAATGCAGCTAACTTTCAAAATACATTGAGCCGTTAGAAATGAACCGCCACCAATTTAATGAGTGCCTTGGTGGCGTTTTTGCGGCAATGCAGCTACCATTGGACATGCATCCAATCATTCGAAATGAACGGCCGCCGATTTAATGAATGCCCTCCGGTGGCCTTTTTGGGCAATGCAGCTACCATTGGAAATACATCGAGCTGTTGGAAATTAACAGCCGCCGATTTAATGAGTGCCCTCCGGTCGCTTTTTGCGGCAATGCAGCTACCATTGGAAATACATCGTGCCGTTGGAAATGAATGGCAGCCGATTTAATGAGTGTCTCCGGTGGCGTTTTTGCAGCAATGCAGCTACCATTGGAAATACAATGAGCCGTTGGAAATGAACGGCTGCCAATTTAATGAGTGCCCTCCGGTGGCGTTCTTGCGGCAATGCAGCTACCATTGGAAATACATCCAGCCGTTCGAAATGAACAGCCGCCGATTTAATGAGTGCCCTCCGGTGGCGTTATTGCGGCAATGCAGCTACCAATGGAAATACATCGAGCCGTTAGAAATGAACGGCCGCCAATTAAATGAGTGCCCTCCGGTGGCGTTTTAGCGGCAATGCAGCTACCATTGGAAATACATCCAGCCGTTGGAAATGAACGGCAGCCGATTGAATGAGTGTCTCCGGTGGCGTTTTTGTGTTAATGCAGCTACCATTGGAAATACAATGAGCCGTTGGAAATGAATGGCCGCCAATTTAATGAGTGCCCTCCGGTGGCGTTTTTGGGGCAATGCAACCACCATTTGAAAAACTTCGTGAAGTTGGAAATGAATGACCGCCGATTAAATGAGTGCCCTCGGTGGCGTTTTTACGGCAATGCAGCTACCATTGGAAATACATCCAGCCGTTGGAAACGAACGGCAGCCGATTTAATGAGTGTCTCCAGTGGCGTTTTTGCGGCAATGCAGCTACCATTGGAAATACAATGAGCCGTTGGAAATGAACGGCCGTCGATTTAATCAGTTCCCTCCGGTGGCGTTTTTGCTGCAATGCAGCTGCCATTGGAAATACATCGAGCCGTTCGAAATTAACCGCCGCCGATTTAATGAGTGCCCTCCGGTGGCGTTTTTGGGGCAATGAAGCTCCCATTGGAAATACGTCAAGCTGTTCGAAATGAACAGCCGCCGATTTAATGAGTGCCCTCCGGTGGCGTTCTTGCGGCAATGCAGCTACCATTGGAAATACATCCAGCCGTTGGAAATGAACGGCCGCCGATTTAATGAGTGCCCTCCGGTGGCGTTATTGCGGCAATGCTGCTACCAATGGAAATACATCGAGCCGTTGGAAATGAACGGCATTTGATTTAATGAGTGCCCTCCGATGGCGTTTTTGCGGCAATGCAGCTACCATTGGAAATACATCGAGCCGTTGTAAATGAACGGCAGCTGATTTAATGAGTGCCCTGGGTGGCGTATTTGCGGCAATGCAGCTACCATCGGAAATACATTGAGCCCTTTGAAATGAACAGCCACTGATTTATTAAGAACCCTCCGGTGGCGTTTTTAGGGCAATGCAGCTACCATTGGAAATACATCCAAACATTCGAAATGAACGGCCGCCAATTTAAATGAGTGCCCTCCGTGGCGTTTTTGCGGCAATGGAGCTACCATTGGAAATACTTCGTGCCGTTGGAAATGAACGGCCGCCGATTAAATGAGTGCCCTGGGTGGCGTATTTGCGGCAATGCAGGTACCATCGGAAATACATCGAGCCGTTTGAAATGAACAGCCACCGATTTAATAAGTACCCTCCTGTGGGTTTTTTGCGGAAATGCAGCTACCATTGGAAATACATCCAGCCGTTGGAAATGAACGGCAGCCGATTTAATGAGTGTCTCCGGTGAAGTTTTTGCGGCAATGGAGCTACCATCGGAAATACATCCAGCCGTTTGAAATGAACGGCTGCCGATTTAATAAGTGCTCTCCGGTGGCGTTTTTCGGGCAATGCAACTACCATTGGAAATACTTCGTGCCGTTGGAAATGAACGGCTGCCGATTATTTGAGTGTCCTCGGTGGCGTATTTGCGGCAATGCAGCTACCATTGGAATTACATCCAGCCGTTTGAAATGAACAGCCACTGATTTAATAAGTGCCCTCCGGTGGCGTTTTTTGCGGAAATGCAGCAACCATTGGAAATACATCCAGCCGTTCGAAATGAACCGCCGCCGATTTAATGATTGCCCTCCGGTAGCGTTTTTGGGGCAATGAAGCTACCATTGGAAATACGTCAAGCCGTTCGAAATGAACAGCCGCCGATTTGATGAGTGCCCTCCGGTGGCGTTTTCGGGGCAATGCAGCTACCATTGGAAATATATCCAGCCGTTGGAAATGAACGGCAGCCGATTTAATGAGTGTCTCCGGTGGCGTTTTTTGTGGCAACGCAGCTACCATTGGAAATACAATGAGCCGTTGAAAATGAACAGCCGCCGATTTAATGAGTGCCCTCCGATGGCGTTTTTGCGGCAATGCAGCTACCATTGGAAATACATCGAGCCGTTGGAAATGAACGGCATTCGATTTAATGAGTGTCTCTGGTGGCGTTTTTGCAGCAATGCAACTACCATTCGAAATACAATGAGCCGTTGGAAATGAACGGCCGCCAATTCAATGAGTGCCCTCCGGTGGCGTTCTTGCGGCAATGCAGCTACCATTGGAAATACATCCTGCCGTTCGAAATGAACGTCTACCAATTTAATGATGCACACCGGTTGCATTTTTGGGGGAATGCAGCTACCTTTCAAAATACATTGAGCCGTTAGAAATGAACCGCCACCAATTTAATGAGTGCCTTGGTGGCGTTTTTGCGGCAATGCAGCTACCATTGGACATGCATCCAATCATTCGAAATGAACGGCCGCCGATTTAATGAGTGCCCTCCGGTGGCCTTTTTGGGCAATGCAGCTACCATTGGAAATACATCGAGCTGTTGGAAATTAACAGCCGCCGATTTAATGAGTGCCCTCCGGTCGCTTTTTGCGGCAATGCAGCTACCATTGGAAATACATCGTGCCGTTGGAAATGAATGGCAGCCGATTTAATGAGTGTCTCCGGTGGCGTTTTTGCAGCAATGCAGCTACCATTGGAAATACAATGAGCCGTTGGAAATGAACGGCTGCCGATTTAATGAGTGCCCTCCGGTGGCGTTCTTGCGGCAATGCAGCTACCATTGGAAATCATCCAGCCGTTGGAAATGAACGGCCGCCGATTTAATGAGTGCCCTCCGGTCGCTTTTTTTGGCAATGCAGCTACCATTGGAAATACAATGAGCTGTTCGAAATGAACATCCGCCAATTTAATGAGTGCCCTCCGGTGGCGTTCTTGCGTCAATGCAGCTACCATTGGAAATACATCCAGCCGTTCGAAAACAACGCCCGCCGATCTACAGGGAGTGCAGAATTATTTGGCAAGTTGTATTTTTGAGGATTAATTTTATTATTGAACAACAACCATGTTCTTAATGAACCCAAAAGTCTCTTAATATCAAAGCTGAATATTTTGGAAGTTGGAGTGGGGCTTTTTTAGTTTTAGCTATTTTAGGAGGATATCTGTGTGTGCAGGTGACTATTACTGTGCATAATTATTAGGCAACTTAACAAAAAACAAATCTATACCCATTTCAATTATTTATTTTCATCAGGGAAACCAATATAACATCTCAACATTCACAAATATACATTTCTGACATTCAAAAACAAAACAAAAACAAATCAGTGACCAATATAGCCACCTTTCTTTGCAAGGACACTCAAAAGCCTGCCATCCATGGATTCTGTCAGTGCTTTGATCTGTTCACGATCAACATTGCGTGCAGCAGCGACCACAGCCTCCCAGACACTGTTCAGAGAGGTGTACTGTTTTCCCTCCTTGTAAATCTCACATTTGATGAGGGACCACAGGTTCTCTATGGGGTTCAGATCAGGTGAACAAGGAGGCCATGTCATTAGTTTTTCTTCTTTTAGACCCTTTCTTGCCAGCCACGCTGTGGAGTACTTGGATGCGTGTGATGGAGCGTTGTCCTGCATGAAAATCATGTTTTTCTTGAAGGATGCGGACTTCTTCCTGTACCACTGCTTGAAGAAGGTGTCTTCCAGAAACTGGCAGTAGGACTGGGAGTTGAGCTTGAGTCCATCCTCAACCCGAAAAGGCCCCACAAGCTCATCTTTGAGGATACCAGCCCATACCAGTACCCCACCTCCACCTTGCTGGCGTCTGAGGCGGACTGGAGCTCTCTGCCCTTTACCGATCCAGCCACGGGCCCATCCATCTGGCCCATCAAGACTCACTCTCATTTCATCAGTCCATAAAACTTTAGAAAAATTTTTCTTGGCCGAGTCTTGACGTTTCAGTTTGTGTGTCTTGTTCAGTGGTGGTCGTTTTTCAGCCTTTCTTACCTTGGCCATGTCTCTGAGTATTGCACACCTTGTGCTTTTGGGCACTCCAGTGATGTTGCAGCTCTGAAATATGGCAAAACTGGTGGCAAGTGGCATCTTGGCAGTTGTACGCTTGACTTTTCTCAGTTCACGGGCAGTTATTTTGCGCCTTGGTTTTTCTGCACGCTTCTTGCGACCCTGTTGACTATTTTGAATGTAACGCTTGATTGTTCAATGATCACGCTTCAGAAGCTTGGCAATTTTAAGAGTGCTGCATCCCTCTGCAAGATATCTCACTATTTTTGACTTTTCAGAGCCTGTC
This sequence comes from Urocampus carinirostris, assembly GCF_059441175.1. Lineage (NCBI taxonomy): Eukaryota > Metazoa > Chordata > Actinopteri > Syngnathiformes > Syngnathidae > Urocampus > Urocampus carinirostris. Next base: position 45,550,060 of record NC_142356.1, on the reverse strand, counting down.
AAGTCCCTCTTCTGACCCATTTTGCCAAAGGAAAGGAAGTTGCCTAATAATTATGCACACCTGATATAGGGTGTTGATGTCATTAGATCACACCCCTTCTCATTACAGAGATGCACATCACCTGATATGCTTAATTGGTAGTAGGCTTTCGAGCCTATACAGCTTGGAGTAAGACAACATGCATAAAGAGGATGTGGTCAAAATACTCATTTGCCTAATAATTCTGCACTCCTTGTACATGAACTGTGAGCTGAACAACATCAAATGGCTCATTTAAAGGTTGTTCAGCATGGAAACACTTTTAATGTGTCCTTTTTGTTTTGTTTTATGTCAATACCACCTGGCTCATTTGTCATTGAAAATTTCTCTGACTTAGGCACTCATTTGTTGTCAGACAACAATAAGTGCTTCTTGTTGGGGCAATTTTGTTGACTTTGTGCAAGGATTGGTCAGAAATTAACATGTTTCTTCAGTGACAGGATTCAATTGTCCACAAGTGAACGTGTTCATCTTACAAGGTGTCTACACACTGCAGGGATTTCCGATCTGATCTCATTTTTAGTTCACACAGCTCTACTGGAAGCACTGACTTAAACTATTTCTGTGGTAAGTTATTTGGTTTAGGTGATGTTTACGCACAAGTGCCTTGCCCCATTCAAGAAAGCTCGGCTAAGCTATCTTTTAAGGAAGAACTACTCGCTAAAAGCCGCTGCATATTTGGGATAATGTTTTTAGCAAACTGTGATGTCCTTAAAAGTTGCACTGATGTTTTTTATTCTCATAAGTGCTTCCTTTTGGGGTGGTCTCAGCTGTGAATGATCCGACGGACGGGTGTTTCTAATTGATAACAATCTCACATGTTATCTTTGATAGCCTCTTTATTTTCGAGGGACTTAAGATTACTCCTGGACATATGTATACATGGAGCGGGTATGGTTTCAATGCTTTTAAAGACACCCATCATATTATGCTACACAACGAGTTAGCTGGAGGAACCTTGTGCAGACCAGTCTGTTTATTCACCCAACATGAGCACTGACTTGTAATTATGCAATAGCAAGTGTTACTTGTTGGGCTAATAGCACAGACATGAGCTATAGGCTGAACAGCATCAAACAGCACTTGTAGAGGTCATTTAGCATGGGAACGCCTTAAATGTGTCCTTTTTGTTTTGTTTTATTTCAATACCATTGGTTCATTTGTCACCAAAATTGCTCTGACAAAAGCACTCGGTTGTATTTTGAGAATAGTAAGTGCTTTTTGTTGTGGTAGTTTTGTTGTCTTTGTACAAGGACTGGTCAGAAATGAAAATGTCTACTTCTGTGACGGGTTTCAATTGACCACTAGTGAAGGTGTTCATCTCACAAGCTTTCCACACACTGCAGGGATTTCCTATGTGTAAGAGCTGATCTCATTTTTGATTACCACAACCCGACTGGAGGCGCTGATTTAAACTATTGCTGTGGTAAGTGCTTTGGTTTAGGTCATGTCTACGCACGAGTTCCTTCCCCATTTCATGAAAACTCGGCTAAGCTGTCTTTTAAGGAAGAACAACTCGCTAGATGCAAGTTGCATTGATGTATTGTATTCTCATAAATGCTGCCTTTTGGGTTTGTCTCAGCTGCAAATGATCCAATGGGTGGGTTTCTCTGATTGACAACAATCAGAAAGAATCGTGTGGATGGCCCCTCAATGTTTGAGGGGCTGCATAATACTCCTGGACATTTGTATGCATGGAGGGCGGGGCACATTTCTCAGATTGATAATAATCTCACATGTTATTGTTGATGGCCTCTTTATTTTTGAGGGACTTCAGATTACTCCTGGACATTTGTATACATGGAGGGCGGGGTAAGGTTGCAATGACTTTAAAGACACCCATCAATTCATTATACACAAAAAGTTAGCTGGAGGGTCATTGTGTCGACCAGTCTGTTTACTCACCCTACAAGGGCACTGACTTTAATACATGCAATTGTAAGTGCTACTTGTTGGGGTAATAACACAGGCTTGAGCTATGAACTGAACAACATCAAACCGCACTACTTTCTAAATGCAACTGCACAACTTGCATAATGTTTTTAGCAAACTGTGATGTCCTCAAAAGTTGCACTGATGTTTTGTTTTCTCAATAGTGCTTCTTTTTTAGGGTTGTCTCAGCTGTGCATGATCCGACTGGCGGGTTTCTCATATTGATAACATTCTCACATGTTATTGTTGATGGCCTCTTTATTTTCGAGGGACTGCAGAATACTCCTGGACATTTGTATGCATGGAGGGCGGGGTAAGGTATCAATGCCTTTAAAGACACCCATCACTTTGTGCTAGTCAAGTCAAGTCAAATTTATTTATATAGCCCTTAATCACAAAAATGTCCCAAAGGACTGCACAGGATTACAGTTACAAAATTACACAATTACCTGATCTTAAACCAGCATGCGGGCAAGGAAAAACTCAAAAACCTCAGTGTGAGGAGAAAAGAAAAACCTTGAGAAAGGACCTCACATGTCGTAATCCCCCTTCCAGGATTGACGAGGGTGAATTACAATTAGCATTACTGTACACATAATAGTAATTATTGGGTAAGATGTTGAAAATGTCCGGAAAGTGCATGACATCAACGACGGCCCCAGCCTGCAAATCAGTCCAGAAAGTCTATGACGGCCATGACGCTGCCTCCCGTCTCTGCCAGCTGGTAAATGCAGGGCTTGACAAGCTGCATGTCAGATGCCGGTCCGCTGACCCATCCCAAATCATCCTTCTCCTTCGTATCAGCCAGGCAGGCGTCGGAAAAAGACAGGACAAAACAGAATATGAGGTGGGCATCAATCATATGCTTTGGAATAGAAGTGTGTCTTAAGCCTCAATTTAAAAACCTCCGTTGAGGTTGCAGATCTTATCTCCAGAGGCAGGGCGTTCCATAACACCGGGGTCCGGATGGAGAACGCTCTCGAGCCCGCAGACTTCTTGGCTCTCGGAGTCACAAGTAGACCGGCATTTTCCGAGCGCAGACTCCGTGCAGGAACATAGGGGGAAATAAAATCGGAGAGATAAGAGGGTGCAAGCCCATGCAAACATTTATATGTTAATAAGAGAACCTTAAAGTCACATCTTAAGTGGACTGGGAGCCAGTGCAAGTTGGCCAATACAGGAGTAATATGCTCAAACTTTTTGGTCTTAGTCAAAAATTTAGCTGCCGCATTCTGAACAACAAGTTAGCTGGAGGAACATTGTGCAAACCAGTCTGTTTATTCACGCAACATAGTCACTGACATCTTTCCCAGCACATTTCCAATGGTAGCTGCATTGCTGCAAAAACGCCACCGGAGACATTCAGTAAATCGGCTGCCGTTCATTTCGAACGGCTGGATGTATTTCCAATGGTAGCCGCATTGCCCCAAAAACGCCACCGGAGGGCACTCATTAAATCTGCGGCCGTTCATTTCCATCGGCTCGATGTATTTCCAATGGTAGCTGCATTCCCGCAAAAAACGCCACCGCAGGGTTCTTATTAAGTCGGTGGCTGTTCATTTCAAACGGCTGGATGTATTTCCAATGGTAGCTGCATTGCCGCAAAAACGCCACCGAGGGAACTCATTTAATCGGCGGCCATTCATTTCCAACGACACGAAGTATTTCCAATGGTAGTTGCATTGACCCAAAAACGCCACCGGAGGGCACTCATTAAATTGGCGGCCGTTCATTTCCAACGGCTCATTGTATTTCCAATGGTAGCTGCATTGCCGCAAAAATGCCACCGGAGACACTCATTAAATCGGCTGGCGTTCATTTCCAAGGGCTGGATGTATTTCCAATGGTAGCTGCATTGCCGTTAAAACGCCACCGGAGGGCACTCATTTAATTGGCGGCCGTTCATTTCTAACGGCTCAATGTATTTTTAAAGGTAGCTGCATTGCCCAAAAAACGCAAACGGAGTGCACTCATTAAATCGGTGGGCGTTCATTTCGAACGGCTGGATGTATTTCCAATGGAAGCTGCATTGCCGAAAGATAGCCACCTGAGGGCACTCATCAAATTTGCGGCCGTTCATTTCCAACGGCTAAATGTATTTTTAAAGGTAGCTGGATTGCCCCAAAAACGCAACCGGAGTGCACTCATTAAATCGGCGGGCGCTTTTTTCGAACGGCTGGATGTACCGTATTTTCCGCACTATATGGCGCACCGTGTTATAAGGCGCACCTTCAATGAATGATATATTTTAAAACTTTTGCCATACATAAGACGCACCCCATTATAAGGCGCTATAAGTGCATGCTGGTTTAAGATCAGGTAATTGTGCAATTTTGTAATTGTAATCCTGTGCAGTCCTTCGAGACATTTTTGTGATTAAGGGCTATTTACGGTAAATAAATGTGACTTGACTTGACTACAGTAGAGAATGTAGTTAAGTTATGCAACCTCTAGATGTTGCCACGCTTAAGGCAATGTCAACAAAACATTCAAAAAGGTCAAACTTTATTGTTAACAAACGAAGTCAGCTGGCAGTTGCTGTGAAACAGTAGTTCGAGTACGGATGAATAGATTGCATCTTTTCATAAAACGAAAGCACCAAGTAGGACCACCCCTGAATTCTTTAATATTGAGTTCCTGTGCCAGCGCTGTTGCCTTCATACGTATAGTTATCGTTATCGTAATGACACTTCTGCTTGCCGCTCTTTGTTGAACAACCCACTGTTCAAGTGTCTCCTCTAACTCTGGCCATCTTGCTTTATTGCCACGGAAACTTTGTTGAGTTTTCCTTACTTGGCGGAGCTTATCTTAATCCTTTCTCCACTTCCGTACCATCGATTAATTTATGTTTAACTCTCTCGCTGCCGCTCTATTGCGTGACTGATCGCCTTGAGTTTAAACTCGGCGTTGTACGCGTGTCTCTTAACAGGAGCCATTTTTTTTATACAAATGCACGAATGAAAGAGAATCGTTGTTTAATATTTCCCAGTATGCACAGCGCGAAAAATGGAGTCGGCGGCTGTTTCTCGTAGTTGCGAGAAAATTAAACATCTTAAGTGGACTGGGAGCCAGTGCAAGTTGGCCAATACAGGAGTAATATGCTCAAACTTTTTGGTCTTAGTCAAAAGTTTAGCCGCCACATTCTGAACAACAAGTTAGCTGGAGGAACATTGTGCAAACCAGTCTGTTTATTCACGCAACATAGTCACTGAAATCTTTCCCAGCAGATTTCCAATGGTAGCTGCATTGCTGCAAAAACGCCACCAGAGGGCACTCATCAAATCGGCGGCTGTTCATTTCGAACGGCTTGACGTATTTCCAATGGTAGCTTCATTGCCCCAAAAACGCTACCGCAGGGCACTCATTAAATCAGCAGCGGTTCATTTCGAACGGCTGGATGTATTTCCAATGGTTGCTGCCTTTCCGCAAAAACGCCACCGGAGGGCACTTTTAAATCAGTGGCTGTTCATTTCAAACGGCACGAAGTATTTCCAATGGTAGTTGCATTGCCGCAAAAACGCCACCGGAGAGCACTTATTAAATCGGCAGCCGTTCATTTCGAACGGCTGGATGTATTTCCGATGGTAGCTGCATTGCCGCAAAAACGCCACCGGAGACACTCATTAACTCGGCTGCCGTTCATTTCCAACGGCTGGATGTATTTCCAATGGTAGCTGCATTGCCGCAAAAAACCCACAGGAGGGTACTTATTAAATCGGTGGCTGTTCATTTCAAACGGATTGATGTATTTCCGATGGTACCTGCATTGCCGCAAATACGCCACCCAGGGCACTCATTTAATCGGCAGCCGTTCATTTCATACGGCACGAAGTATTTCCAATGGTAGCTCCATTGCTGCAAAAATGCCACGGAGGGCACTCATTTGAATCGGCGGCCGTTCATTTCGAATGTTTGGATGTATTTCCAATGGTAGCTGCATTGCCGCAAAAACGCCACCGGAGGGCACTCAATAAATTGGCGGCCGTTCATTTAACGGCTCAATGTATTTTTAAAAGTAGCTGCATTGTCCCAAAAATGCAACCGGAGTGCACTCATTACTGTATGTGTTATTCTCAAATGAGTAACACTTACTAGTGCATAATTTAAAGTCAGTGCCCTCTTTGGGTGAATAAACAGACATGTCAGCACAATGACCCTCCAGCTAATTTCTTGTGTAGCATAAATTGATGGGTGTCAGTGAAACCTTACCCCGCCCTCCATGTATTCAAATATCCCAGAGATCTATACAGCCCCCCAACCATTGAGTGGCCATCAACACGAACCTTTGTGATTGTTAGTAATTGGAAAAGTTGGATCATGCACAGCTGAGACAACCCCAAAAGGAAGCACTTATGAGACTACAAAACATCAGTGCAACTTTGAGGACATCACAGTTTGCTAAAAACATTATCCAAAATATGCAGCTGCATCTAGCGAGTAGTTCTTCCTTATAAGACAGCTCAGCCGAGTTTTCATGAATGGGGGAAGGAACTCGTGCGTAGACATGACTTAAACCAAAGGACTTACCACAGCAATAGTTTAAGTCAGCGCTTCCAGTCGGGTTGTGGTATTCAAAAATGACATCAGCTCTTACACATAGGAAATCCCTGCAGTGTGTGGAAAGCTTGTGAGATGAACACCTTCACTTGTGGTCAATTAAAACCTGTCACAGATGAAGACATTTTCATTTCTGACCAGTCTTTGTACGAAGACAACAAAACAACCCCAATAAAAAGCACTTACTATTCTCAAAACACAACGATTCATTTTGTCAGAGCAATTTTGGTGACAAATGAACGAATGGTATTGAAATAAAACAAAACGAAAAGGACACATTTAAGGCATTTCCATGCTAAATGACCTCTACAAGTGCTGTTTGATGCTGTTCAGCTCATAGCTCATGTCTGTGCTATTGCCCCAACAAGTAGCACTTACTATTGCATAATTACAAGTCAGTGCTCATGTTGGGTGAATAAACAGACTGGTTTGCACAATGTTCCTCCAGCTAACTCGTTGTTTAGCATGAAGTGATGGGTGTCTTTAAAGGCATTGATACCTTACCCCGCCCTCCATGCATACAAATGTCTAGGAGTATTCAGCAGTCCCTCGAAAATAAAGAGGCCATCAACAATAACATGTGAGAATGTTATCAATATGAGAAACCCGCCAGTCGGATCATGCACAGCTGAGACAACCCTAAAAAAGAAGTACTTGTGAGAAAACAAAACATCAGTGCAACTTTTGAGGACATCACAATTTGCAAAAAACATCCAAAATATGCGGCTGCATCTATCGAGTAGTTCTTCCTTAAAAGACAGTCAAGCCGAGCTTTCATGAATGGGGCACTCGTGCGTCAACATGACCCAATCAAAAGCACTTACCGCAGAAATAGTTTGCTGGTAATCAAAAATGAGAACTGTTGTTATACATAGGAAATCCCTACATTGTGAGGAAACCTTGTGAGATGAACACGTTCACTTGTGGACAATTGAAGCCTGTCACAGAACAAGTGACTTTCATTACTGACCAGTCCTTGTACAAACACAACAAAACTTCCCCAACGAGAAGCACTTATTGTTCTCAAAACACAAATGAGTGCTTTTCTCAGAGCAATTTTGGTGACAAATGAACCAATGGTAATGAAATAAAACAAAACCAAACAAAAAGGACACATTTAAGGCGTTCCCATGCTAAATTACCTCTACAATAGCTGTTTGATGTTGTTCAGCTCATAGCTCATGTCTGTGCTATTGCCCCAACACGTAGCACTTACTATTGCATAATTTCAAGTCAGTGCTCCTGTTGGGTGAATAAACGTACGGGTCTGCACAAGGTTCCTCCAGCTGACTCGTTGTGTAGCATGAAAGTATGGGTGTCTTTAAAGGCATTGAAACCATACCCGCCCTGTATACAAATGTCCAGGAGTATTCTGAAGTCCCTCACCAATAAAGAGGCCATCAACAATAACATGTGAGATTGTTATCAATCTGAAAAACGTGCCCCGCCCTCTATGCATACAAATGTCCAGGAGTATTATGCAGCCCCTCGAACATTGAGTGGGCATCCACACGATTCTTTGATTGTTGTCAATCAGAGAAACCCACCCATTTGATCATTTGCAGCTGAGACAATCCCAAAAGGAAGCACTTATGAGAAAACAAAACACCAGTGCAACTTTTGAGAAAATCAGAGTTTGCTAAAAACAAGTTATGCAGCTCCATCTAGCGAGTAATTCTTCCTTAAAAAGCTTAGCCGAGATTTCATGACTTAGGCAAGGCACTGTTGCGTCAACATGACATAAACAATTGCAATAACTACAGAGGCCATCAACACAAGGTGTGAAATTGTCTTTAATCGGAAAAACCCACCCGTTGGATCATAAAAAAGCTGAGACAAACCCAAAATGAAGCATTTATTAGCATACAAAACATTAGTGCAACCTTTGAGGACATCACAGTTTGCTAAAAATATAATCCAAGTTATGCAATACTATTTAGAGAGTAGTGCCGTTTGATGTTGTTCAGCTCATAGCTCATGCCTGTGCTGTTACCCGCAACAAATAGCACTTACAATTGCATGGATTAAAGTCAGTGCCCTTGTAGGGTGAGTAAACAGACTGGTCGTCACAATGACCCTCCAGCTAACTTGTTGTGTAGCGTGAATTGATGGGTGTCTTTAAAATCATTGCAACCTTACCAAAAATGACATCAGCTGTGATGCATCGGAAATCCCTGCAGTGTTTGGAAACTTTCTGAGATGAACACGTTCATTTGTGGACAATTGAAGCCTGTAACTGAAGATTACATGTTAATTTCTGAAAGTCAACAAAACTGCCCCAACAAGAAGCACTTATTGTTCTCCGAAAACAAATGTCAGAGCAATTTTCAATGACAAATGAGCCAGATGATATTGACATAAAACAAAAACAAACCAAAAGGACACATTTAAAGCGTTTCCATGCTGAACAACCTTCAATTGAGCCATTTGGTGTTGCTCAGCTCACTGTTCATGTCTTTGTTATTGTCCCAACAAGTAGCACTTACTATTGAACAATACTTCCTCAGACCAAGTAAAAAAAATAATTTTATAACAGCAAAACTAAATCAAACATTTGAAAATGTCCATTGATGCACTCAGTACTTGGTTGGGAATCCTTTTGCACGGATTACTGCATCAATCCGGCGTGGCATGGAGGCAATCAGCCTGTGGCATTGCTGAGGTGTTATTGATGCCCAGGATGCTTCGATAGCGGCCTTCAGCTCATTTGCATTTGTAGGTCTGGTGTCTTTCATCTTCTTAACTATACCCCACAAATTCTCGATGGGGTTCAGGTCAGGGCAATTAGCAGGCCAATCAAGGACAGTGATGCCATGGTCAGTGCACCAGTTACTGGTGGTTTTGGCACTGTGGGCAGGTGCCAGATCATGCTGGAAAATGAAATACTCATCTCCATGGAGTTTTTCAGCAGATGGAAGCATGTAGTGCTCTAAAATCTCTTGGTACACAGTTGCATTTACTCTGGACTTGATGAAACACAGTGGACCAACACCAGCAGCTGACATGGCTCCCCAAACCATTGCTGACTGTGGGAACTTCACACTGGATTTCAAGCAACTTGGATTTTGCTCTTCTCCAGCCTTTCTCCAGACTCTGGCGCCTTGACTTCCAAATGAAATGCAAAACTTGCTTTCGTCTGAAAAGAGGACTTTGGACCACTCTGCAACTGTCCAGTGCTTCTTCTCCATAGCCCAAGTCAGACGCTTCTTCCGTTGTCTTGAGTTCAGAAGTGGCTTGACCATGGGAATACGGCTATTGTAGCCCATTTCCCGGACACGTCTGTGAACTGTGGCTTTTGATACCTGGACTCCAGCTTCAGCCCACTGTCTTTGAAGCTCCCTCAAATTCTGGAAGCGGCTCTTCTTCACAATTTTGTTAAGGCTGCGGTCATCTCTCTTGGTTGTGCAGCGTTTCCGGCCACATTTTTCCCTTCCAACAGACTTTTTGTGGATATGCTTTGAAACTGCACTCTGTGAACAGCCTGCTCTTTGAGAAATTTATTTTTGTGTCTTACCCTCCTGATGGAGGGTATCAATGATGGTCCTCTGGACAGCAGTCAGATCAGCAGTCTTCCCCATACTTGTGATTTAGTTTACTGAACCAAGCTGAGTGTTTTTAAGGCTCAGGAAACCCTCGCAAGGTGTTTCGAGTTAATTAGATGATTCAGGTGATTAGTTGAATAGCCTACTTGTATACTTTTTCATGATATTCTAATATTTTGAGATAGGATTTTTGAGTTTTCTTAAGCTGTAAGCCAAATTCAGCAATATTAAAATAATAAAAGGCTTGAAATAGTTCAGTTGATGTGTAATGAATCCAGAATGTATGACATTTTTGTTTTTTTAATTGCATTACAGAAAATAAAGAACTTTATCACAATATTCTAATTTTCTGAGACAGTCCAGTATATAAATGTCCAGGAGTATTCTGAAGTCCCTCACCAATAAAGAGGCCATCAACAATAACATGTGAGATTGTTATCAATCTGAAAAACCTGCCCCGCCCTCCATGCAATCAAATGTCCAGGAGTATTATGCAGCCCCTCGAACATTGAGTGGCCATCCACACGATTCTTTCAGATTGTTTTCAATCAGAGAAACCCACCCATTTGATCATTTGCAGCTGAGACAATCCCAAAAGGAAGCACTTATGAGAATACAAAACACTAGTGCAACTTTTGAGAAAATCAGAGTTTGCTAAAAACAAGTTATGCAGCTCTTTCTAGCGAGTAATTCTTCCTTAAAAAGCTTAGCCGAGATTTCATGACTTAGGCAAGACACTGGTGCGTCAACATGACATAAACAATTGCAATAACTACAGAGGCCATCAACACAAGGTGTGAGATTGTTTTTGATTGGAAAAACCCACCCGTTCGATCATAAAAAAGCTGAGACAAGCACTTATGAGAATACAAAACATTAGTGCAACCTTTGAGGACATCACAGTTTGCTAAAAATATAATCCAAGTTATGCAATACTATTTAGAGCAGACCTGGGCACTCCGGTCCTGGAGGGCCATACGTCCTGCCAGATTTGAAGTTTGCTCTTCTTTAACTCAGGTGACATAAATTATAACCTCGTTAGCAAGCTAGCAAGTGCTCGTTAACAATACTGGTGATTGGAATCACCTGTATTGGATCAGAGAAACCTCAAAAATCATGCAGAACATACGGCCCTCCAGGACATAAAACAAAAACGAACCAAAAGGACACATTTAAAGCGTTTCCATGCTGAACAACCTTCAATTGAGCCATTTGGTGTTGCTCAGCTCACTGTTCATGTCTTTGTTATTGTCCCAACAAGTAGCACTTACTATTGAATAATTTAAAGTCAGGGCTCCTGTTGGGTGAATAAACAGACTTGTCGGCACGATGGCCCTCCAGGTAACTTGGTTTGTAGCATGAATTGATGGGTTTCTTCAAAGGCATTGAAACCTTACCCCGCCCTCCATGCATACAAATGTCCACGAGTATTATGCAGCCATTTGACCATTGAAAGCCCATCAACACGAAGCTGTGAGATTGTGATCAATCGGAGAAACCCACCCGAGGATCATTCGCAGCTGAGACTACCGCAAAAGGAAGCACTTATGAGAATCAAAAACATCAGTGCGACTTTTGAGAACATCACAGTTTGCGAAAAACGTTATCCAAAATATGCAGCTGCATCTCACGAGTAGAAGTTCCCTCTAAGACAGCTTAGTCGAGTTCTCATGAATGGGGAAAGGTACTAATGCGTCAACTTGACATAAACAAAAACACTTACTCTGAAAATAAATTCAGTCAGTGTTTCTAGTAGGGTTGTGTTAACTGAAATGAGATGAGCTGTTATGTATCGGAAATCCCAGCAGTTTGTAGAAACCTTGTGAGATGAACATGTTCACTTGCTGACAATTGAAGCCTGTCACAGAAGAATAAATGAACATTTCTGACCAGTCCTTGTACAAAGTCAAAAAAACTACATAAACAAAAAGCTCTTATTGTTCACTAAATGCAATTGAGTGGTTTACCAAGAGTATTTGGCAGAGGTGTAGATATGGTGGACAAAAAAAACAGACTGGTCGGCACTATGGCCCTCCAGCTAACTTGTTGTGTAGCATGAATTGATGGGTGTCTTTAAAGGCATTGAATCCTTACCCCGCCCCCCCCCATGCATACAAATGTCCAGGACTTTTATGCAGCCATTTGACCATTGAGAGCCCATCAACACAAACGTGTGAAATTTTTATCAATTGGAGAAGCCCACTCGTGAAACATTATCCACGTTACGCAGCAGCATCTAGCGAGTACTTCTTCCTTTAAAGACAGCTTTGACCAGGTGTCTTGAGTGGGGCAAGGTAATCGTGCGTAAACATGACCAAAACCAAAGCACTTACCATAGAAATAGTTTAAGTCAGTGCTTCCAGTAGAGCTGTGTTAACTAAAAATGACATCAGCTGTGAAACATCGGAAATCCCTGCAGTGTGTAGAAACCTTTCAAGATGAACACGTTCACTTGCGGACAATTGAAGCCTGTCACTGAAGAAGACATGTTAATTTCTGACAAGTCCTTGCACAAAGTCAACAAACTACCCCAACAATAAGCATTTTTGGGGTAATTTGTGCTTTAGTCGGAGCAATTTTGATGACAAATGAGCCAATGGTATTGAAATAAAATAAAACCAAAGCAAAAGGTTACATTTAATGCGTTTCCATGCTAAATTACCTCTAAAAGTGCCGTTTGATGATTTTCAGCTCATAGCTCATGTCTGTGCTATTGCCCCAACACGTAGCACTTATTATTGCATAATTTCAAGTCAGTGCTCATGTTGGGTGAATAAACGGACGGGTCTGCACAAGGTTCCTCCAGCTAACTCGTTGTGTGGCATGAAATTATGGGTGTCTTTAAAGGCATTGAAACCATACCTGCCCTCCATGTATACAACTGTCCAGGAGTATTCTGAAGTCCTTCATCAATACAGAGGCCATCAACAATAACATGTGAGATTGTTATCAATCTGAAAAACGTGTCCCGCCCACCATGCAAACAAATGTCCAGGAGTATTATGTAGCCCCTCGAACATTGAGTGGCCATCCACACGATTCATTCAGATTGTTGTGAATCAGAGAAACCCACCCTTTGGATCATTTGCAGCTGAGACAATCTTAAAAGGAAGCACTTATGAGAATACAAAACACCAGTGCAACTTTTGAAAAATCAGTTTGCTAAAAACAAGTTATGCAGCTCCATCTAGCGAGTAATTCTTCCTTAAAAGAAAGCTTAGCCGAGATTTCATGACTTAGGCAAGGCACTGGTGCGTCAACATGACATAAACAATAGCAATAACTGCAGAGGCCATCAACACAAGGTGTGAAATTGTCTTTAATCGGAAAAACCCACCCGTTGGATCATAAAAAAGCTGAGACAACCCCAAAATGAAGCATTTATGAGAATAAAAAACATTAGTGCAAACTTTGAGCACATCACAGTTTGCTAAAAATATAATCCAAGTTATGCAATACCATTTAGAGAGTAGTGCCGTTTGATGTTGTTCAGCTCATAGCTCATGCCTGTGCTATTACCCCCAACAAATAGCACTTACATTTGCATGGATTAAAGTCAGTGCCCTTGTAGGGTGAGTAAACAGACTGGTCGTCACAATGACCCTCCAGCTAACTTGTTGTGTAGCATGAATTGATGGGTGTCTTTAAAATCATTGCAACCGGTTTCCAACATGGCGGCGCGAGTTTTCGTTGCGGCTGATTGTTATCCGGCTATCCTACTATTTACCACTGTCCTCCTGCTTTCCTTTTTGGATACATGCGTGGCCAATAAGACCTACAGTCGGGAGGAGCTCATCCGACTAGGTGGGTGTCTAAATTTCGACTTTTCGGGCACTTTCTATACCACCCACGACATCCCAAATGAGCTCCAAAGGGACTCGGGTTCGCCCTGCTTTCCCGCTCCACCGAAGAAAAAGAAGAAAAATCGGAGACGAAGACGGCGAAAAGATAGAAAACAGAAGTGAGGATGTCGTGCAGGGAAGCGTGTGAAGTTGATGAAGCAACGACATGAAGATCTGTCTAACCCAACCATCATTTCTTCGTCGATTCTGCGAGTCAACCGACACCCGAAGCCCAACGCACACAACCGGCATCTCGTGACGATCTCCACAAAGGCTACAGCTAAGTCAAATGATTCAAAGCTAAAATTTGGTCTTTTGAATGTTAGATCACTCGCTCCTAAAGCTTTACTTGTAGATAATATTATTCGCGATTATAAACTTAACTGTATTGGTCTCTGTGAAACGTGGTTACGCCCGGATGAGTATTTAGCTCTAAATTATGCTTCTCCCCCAGATTACGAGAGCAGCCATTTAGCACGCACGTTGAAAAAGGGTGGCGGTGTCGCGCTCATTTCTGAAAAAACGCTCAAATTTACTCCTCGTACCTCTAATAATCACAAGTCGTTCGAGGCTCTTGTTATGAGGTCCTCTCCATTGTCAATCTATGTGATAACTATCTATCGCGCACCAGGACCATACACAACTTTCTTAGACGAATTTGCTGAACTTTTGTCTGAACTAGTAACCTATGCAGACAAAATTATAATTATGGGCGACTTTAACATTCATATGAACTCCCCACTCAGTTCACTCACTGTTGCGTTTCAGTCTATAATTGATGCTTTTGGTTTTAATCAACTGGTTGATTTGCCAACCCATAAAGATGGAAACACGCTCGACTTGGTTCTGACTCGAGGAGTTTCAACCTCAAACATGGCGGTGCTATCGTGTACTACAGTTATCTCGGATCATTATTTAGTTACATTTGAGGTGCTAGCTAAAAGTAGTGTTAAAAAAGCTGAAGGATTTAGCGCAATATAAGCACTGGCACAGTTTCTGAGCTCTCCGATATTCTTCCAGGAGCAGTTGCGTCCTTTCCTTCCTACATAGGCTCCATCGAACCACTCCTAAATGAATTTAACGCTACCCTGGCCAATGCCCTGGATTCAGTTGCGTCCATCCGGCATAAATCACGACCTAAAAGACGCACACCTTGGTTTAATGATGAAACTAGATCCCTTAAACGAGAATGCAGGAAATCTGAAAGAAAATGGCGCACTACCAAGCTTGAAGTTTTCCATCAAATCTGGTGTGATAGTTTGTTGAAGTATAAAGCGGCCCTGGCCTCTGCAAAATCAGCCTACCTTTCGAAAGTGATTGCGTCACAAAAGAACAATCCCAAGGTCCTTTTCGACACTGTAGCATCGCTAACAAGGCAACAGACTATCCCAGATAGCTCCACCCATTCTGCCCACGACATAATGGTCTTCTTTACTAAGAAGATCCAAAGCATACAGGAAGAAATTGCTAAAGACAGTATTAATTCAACACATACTAAAGCACTCAAATCTCTAGATGCACGACATGGTGGCTGTCTAGGTATTTTGTCCCGTTTTAGTGAACTGTCACTCGAAAATCTTAAACAGATGGTGAATACGGCCAAACCGACGACTTGCCAGTTCGACCCACTTCCAGGTTCACTTATCAAAGGTCTCTTTGGCGTTCTTGCACCTTCAGTTCTAAATATTTTAAACATATCACTCGCCTCAGGTGTAGTTCCAGCTGCTTTTAAGTCCGCTGTCATTAAACCCACACTGAAACGACCCAACCTAGATCCAGAAAACTTATGTATTTATAGACCTGTGTCAAACCTACCGTTTCTTTCTAAAATACTTGAAAAAGTAGTGGCACAGCAGCCGAATGATTTCATGTCCGAGAACAATCTCTTTGAATCAATGCAATCAGGATTCAGGGCTAACCACTCTACTGAGACAGCTCTGATTAAGGTAACCAATGATCTCCTACGGGCAATGGACTCGGGCGCATCATCACTTTTGCTGCTGCTGGACCTCAGTGCTGCATTTGACACAGTGGACCATAATATCTTGCTAGAACGGTTGGAAAAATTGATTGGTCTCTCAGGAAACGTCCTATTATGGTTCAGATCCTACCTCTCAGATAGGACACACTGCGTTAAATATGGCGAATTGACATCTGAGCCATTTAGTGTTACTTGTGGTGTTCCGCAGAGTTCAGTGCTTGGCCCCCTTCTCTTCAGCATTTATATGCTTCCACTAGGTGATATTATTCGCAAGTATAATATCAGTTTCCATTGCTACGCAGATGACACTCAACTCTATCTCCCGATGGAGGAATCTGCCACACTAAACTGTGGAAATTTGGAGGCCTGCCTCACTGAGATAAAATAGTGGATGTCACTCAATTTCCTGCGTCTTAACTCTGAAAAGACTGAAATGTTAGTTATTGGTCCATCTAAGTCCCGTGACTTATTCTCTAAAACCGCTGTGAACATAGACAATTGCCACATCACACAGAGGGACTCACTTAAAAATTTAGGTGTCATTTTTGACCCCGATCTGTCCTTTCAAACACATGTGAAGAAAATTACTAGAACCGCTTTCTTCCATCTCGTAACATTGCTAAAATTCGTCCTATACTTTCTCAGTCGGATGCGGAAATCATAATTCACGCGTTTGTTACCTCCCGTCTCGACTACTGTAATGCACTACTTTCCGGTCTTCCGATGACCAGACTCAAGAGTCTTCAGCTGGTACAAAATGCTGCAGCGAGGCTTTTAACAAGGACAAAAAAGTACGATCACATCACCCCAATTTTGGCTAACCTGCATTGGCTCCCTGTTAGCCTAAGATGCGATTTTAAGGTTCTCCTACTACTATACAAAATCATACATGGACTTTCCCCCTCATATCTTTCAGATCTGATCTCCCCCTATGTCCCGGCCCGAAGCCTTCGTTCTGAGAGCGCCGGTCTCCTAGTGATCCCAAGAGCCAAGAAGTGTTCCGCTGGTTCGAGAGCGTTCTCCATCCGGGCACCTGTGTTGTGGAATGCTCTTCCCCCTGAGATCCGATCTGCAACCTCGGTGGAAATGTTTAAATCTAGGCTTAAAACTCACTTCTACTCTATAGCATACGAATAACCTAAACTTCTTATATGTAATAACTTGTGAAGCCCTTAGAGACTAATTGTGATTAAGGGCTATACAAATAAAAATGACTTGACTTGACTTGAATTTTAGACAAAACATGGTGTAATTGAATGGATACTTGAAAGGCACAAGCTCCCAGGCATTGAATTGCATTGATCATTTAATTTCATGTCATTTCATTTGTTCATACTTGTTTATGTTGTCTCATTAGTTGCTTTTCAATTAAATGGCACTTTTCTGTTTTTTTGTTTTGCAACGTGTTTGGTCATTTGGTCATGTTTTGTAGTCAGGCAATTTGGGGAGCTCTGCGGTAGGAGGGGGAAAGGAATGAACGGATATGATGGATGTAAACAAAGCTTTTGCGCACAAGGAAAAGAATAAAAGGGTCAAATTAACACCCACCAGACTTCAATAATGTCCACTCTGTTGTGGAACCTGAAATGGCTTATAGATAAAATAGTAATCCTAAACACAGCACAAAGACAAAATGCACTATTATCAAATGCCACTGCCAGTTTATGTAATAAATGTGTATCGCCCACCTGGACCATATTCCATTTTTTTGAATTAATTCTCGCAACTGTTAAATGACCATGTAACTTATGCAGACAAAGTGATATGTATGGGTTATTTTAAGGTTATCATTAGCTAATTCGCCTATGGTTACATTTCATTCGCTGATTGAAACATTTGGTTTTAATCAAATAATTGGAGTGCCCACACATAAAGATAGGAATAAAGAGATATCTCAGTTTTTGCGGTTGACGGAGACCAGAACCCCCCGTGAAAAGTAAAAATCTGCGAAGTAGCGTGATACTTTAAAAAAATCCCCCAAGGGGCAAACTTATCTTTCGATGACGTCATTGCTGACTGAAGGTTACTAAATAACAACTTTAGATCAACAGAATAACACAAAACACACAATTGCAATTGAATGAATTGTTTTATTGAAATTATGGCTCAGGAGGTAGAGCGCACGTCTTGGGATCAAGAAATCACAGTTCGAATCCCAGCTCGTCCGTGTTACATGTCAAAGTGTCCTTGGGTAAGACACTGAGCCCCTAATATCCCCAATAAGCAGGTTAGCGCCTCACATGGCTGCCCGGCTGCTATTGGGAAATGTGAAGCACAATGTAAAGCGCTTTGGTAAGTCTTGAAAAGCGCTATATAAATGCAATATAAATGCAGATGATTTAATTTCATTTCATTTCAAAACCAACTCAAATGGTATGTGATGGCATGGCAGCTGAGTGGTTAACGCGTCCACGGCATAGTTAATGTGTGGCGTTTGCATGTTCTCCCCATGCTTGCGTGGGTTTCCTCCAGGCACTCCGGTTTCCTCCCACATTCAAAAACATGTATGTCAAGGTAATTAGCTGGTTCAAAATGTTGTGAACTAGCGAATGAGTTGTCTGTCTCTGTGTGCCCTGTGACTCGCTGGTAACCAATTCAGGGTGTCCCCTGCCCACTGCCTGAAGATAGCTGGGATGGGTTCCAGCACCAACGCGACCCAACTGAGGATAAGCGGTGCAGATAACGGTTAGTCGGTCAGTAGGTAGGTAGATAATGAAAATTATGGTTTGTGCTAATCTGGATTGGAAAAGTGGTGGTGGTACTCCAAAAAGAGCAATGATCTGGGTTTATTGGGAAGCCAAAGTATGTTTTAAAAATTGCAGTCTAAAAGTCGTTAAGAGTAGAGCAAGACCAATACATATGTTACAAAGATCAATTGTAGATATATATTAAGATAACCCGGAAACAATTTTGCTCCTTCACGATCTGCTACCTTATCGTGGTGGAGGAGTTTGTATGTCCCAATGATTTTAGGAGCTATGTTGTTGGGGCTTTAAGCACCTGATAGGGTCACCCAGGGCAAACAGGTTCTAGGTGAGGGGCCAGACAAAACATAGATGAGAAGAAAACATTGGTCCACAATTTCCCTCGCCCGAACAGGGGTTACCGGGGCCCCCTTCTGGAGCCAGGCCTGGAGGTGGGGTCCGCTGGCAAGCGCCTGGTGGCGTTTTCTCATGGGGTCTAGAATCCCAAAGGGACGACGTGGGTCCCTCTCCCCATGGGTTCACCACCTGTGGGAGGGGCCAAAGGGGTCGGGTGTGTAGAGAGCTGGGTAGCAGCCAAGGGAGGGGTCCTTGGTGCGACGATCCCCGGCTACAGAATCTGGCTTTTGGGACATGGAATGTTGCGTTCTCCATTCGGGCCCCTGTGGTGTGGAATGCTCTCCTCCCTGAGATTCGATCTGCAACCTCAGTGGAAATGTTTAAATCTAAGCTTAAAACACACTTCTATTCTATAGCATAATGAATAACCTATATTTTATGTTGACAATATCTGTCTATCTGTGTATTATTATTAATCCTTCGTCTCCCCTCAGATTTCTAAACTTCCCTCGACTCACGTCGTGGGTCACCAAAAACTGTAAAGTTTTAACATTTATTAAACTGAAATCTGACTCTGAAGGCACTTCAAGTTTCTTGTCTAAACCCGACATTGAGCTGACATGCAAACCTAGACACTAGGACATGGCTGGGTACACCAATATAGTCACTAACATTGGCTCCAGTGATACTACGATGAGGCAATTTGAAATTCCAAAGAAAATATTGCAAGGTCTTGAAATCTTGCCAGAAAGAGGAGTCGGCATTGAGTAAATGTCTCTTGCCTCTGGCCTGTAAAAGGCAATGATTGGAGGTTTGGCAGACTAGTCTTGCATAACTGGGGGTGGGCTGGTTTTCTTAGCCAACAGAGATTTAGGTTTGTGGACAACTGGCCCTCTTTCTGCGGTCAACCTGATTTGCTGAGGAGGGACGTCTTACACTCTAACTGGGATGGCAACCTCACTCTTTCTAGAAATATAGATTATTGTTTAAGCCTTCCATGACAGGGTACGCAAGTGCAAGCCAGGTCACAGGTGATTAGTGAGCCTGTAGCCTTGGGTGTGGAGTCTTTAATGCTAAAACTAACTAGCGCTATGCTAGATTCATGCAATTCACATTTTTTGTAGTTTAAAGCATTCCATTGCCTGCAAAACACAACTTGAACTATTTTCCTCTGTAAGATCCTCTTCTGTGTTCGAACCTCGGAACCTTTACCATTATGGTCTTTATTATGGTCTGAATTCTCTGCTAAATTATGACAAAGAAGAAAAAATACTTTTTTTCTACTATTATTTCTTGTGTGTGTTACTTCACATGTCTAGACAATTCCTGAGGTGTGAAATCCTGCAGCCATTCAAGGCACAAGATCCTGGACAGGCAGCAAAATATTGTGGAAGTTACCTCTAAGGTTCAAAGGGTTCTGAGAATCCAATTCTTTGGGTCAGCTTTTTACAGTTATGCCAAGGTACTTCGATTTAGACGGTATCGTAAAAGCTAATATAGCAGTAAAAAGACCCTGGGCGGCTAAATTAAACCCTTAGCAATTCTCTAATTATCCATCCATTATCTGCACCGCTTATCCTCAGTAGGGTCGCGGGGGTGCTGGAGCCCATTCCAGCCATCTTCGGGCAGTGGGCAGGGGACACCCTGAACTGGTTGCCAGCCAGTCGCAGGGCACACAGGGACAGACAATTCGCTCGCTCATTCACACCTAGAGACAATTTGGACCAGCCAATTAAGCTGACATTCATGTTTTTGGAATGGTATGAAACCGGAGTGCCCGGAGGAAACCCACACAAGCACGGGAGAACATGCAATCTCCGCACAGGAAGGTTGGTAGCTGGATTTGAACCCACGACCTCAGAACTGTGCCGCAAACGCGCTAACCACTGCGCCGCGGAGCTGCCCGCAATCCTCTAATATTTGCCTCAAATCCCAATCTAAGACATACCCAAAGTAGTTTGGATGCTGTTCTTGAACCCTTTAGATAATATGGACGGTTTTGGTCGCTTTTGAACGATAACACTCTGAAGATTTGTCCCCAACTGAAATAGGTACTGCAAGTGCTATTAAGATTAAATAATCTTAGTTTGAACACACAGAAATAGAGGGTTT
Organism: Urocampus carinirostris; assembly: GCF_059441175.1. Taxonomy (NCBI): domain Eukaryota; kingdom Metazoa; phylum Chordata; class Actinopteri; order Syngnathiformes; family Syngnathidae; genus Urocampus; species Urocampus carinirostris. Next base: position 45,529,014 of record NC_142356.1, on the reverse strand, counting down.
TCCTTCTCGCCTAAATGTTTTTTTTTTGCTATTACATGCCTGCAAAAGACAGTAGCATGGGCATCGTCACTGGAAAAAAAGCTGTAACAAAAGCAAAAAGCCTTACCTTATTCCTGGTCGAATTTGTTCACAATATCAAAAAAAACTATACTTTTTGTTCAATACATTTTTCTGAGGTTATGTTTCTGGCCATTTGGAGATAACAAATGCACAGCTCTAAACCTCTTAAACCGTGTAGAAATTTGTGTAGAAATGTATACAGTGTTGCATTAACTCACGTTGATTTTCGGCTCCGATTTTAATACACATCGTAACATTGCATGCGTTTATTTTTGGCTCCGCTTTGAATACACATTGTAACATTGCATACGTTTGATTTGGGAATTTCGTTTGGATAACCAATGTGTCAATAATAATTTAAATAATTCATTGCTGGCTTAAGATATTCAGAGATAAAAGGGACAATGTCGGTCTTATCAATACAGGCCCCCGTGTCAATCAAAAGTTCAGAGGAAACTGCCATATTGGAAATAATTTTACAAGTCTGTTCAATTAAACTAGAATTATGGGGCAAAACAGATGGGTTGCAAAAAATAAAGTCCAATGATGCCGACATTATTTTCGGCATGTTTATTTATCTGTCGGCATTATTGTGTGTTTTGGAGTAAACTATTTATAAGGTTAGATTCACTGGACTCTCGTGGATATATCAAGAGCATGTTGCGGAGATTTGTATCATTATCTGACTGACAGGGGACGTTACTAGTGAACTATGCAGGATTTATAGTTTTTGGGGATCTTGTTTCAGACTGTTGGTGACCTTTCTGTGATGAGTACGTTTCGAAATGGTCAGTATATCTTGAATCCAAGAATTTAAGCTTTCCAATTACATGTGGGATGATGTCTTTGAGTGACTGGTGACATCGTATGGACACATTTGCTTCTCAACAGTCCCACGGCTTGCGGTTAAGGGGTTAATGGGAACGTATTCATATTTATGTAAGTTCAGTCTGTATCCAAAATTGCAGGAAGTGACATGGTACCTCTTCATATCAGCCCTAATTCGGTTCAGGATTGTGATCATAGCTCGTGTGGCTTGTTTAACAGGTGAATTTTCCTGTTATGAAATAATTAAAAACTAATTGTTCTGTTCCTGACCCCCCAAAATAATCCAAGTTAACCATAAGGGGCCAATAAACACATATTCCTGATCATTACAATCACATTAAGAAAGTTATTCAACATAGCAAACACAGTAATAAGATAAGTGGGATAATACTCTTGAATTGCAAGTTTATTAAGAGCACGTACCATGAGTGGAGTCACCGTAACGTAGGGGTGCAGGGAGAGGGGTGTGAGAGGACTGATGGTGCACAACTGTTGATGATACATAAGCACTTACTAAATGTACTGTAACTTTAAAAAAAATGAACACACATGCTTTTTGCAGCTCTTTTTTGACTTTCTTTCAACTTGTTAGTGGGAAGTGCATGCATGAGCGGTTTCTAGTCTCTAGTGGTAGCCTCTGGGAATGCTCAGAGCTTGTAATATCGTTCGTATTGTGAGGAAAATTTTTGTTACAAATAAAAGTCGTATATTCAAAGTTCTCGTGTTTAAAGGTGCTCGTATATAGAGGTACCACTGTATTTGGGTTTGAAATGTAAAGCAAAAGGTCATGAGTATAAAGGTAAAATGTGTTAATAAAATTCAAGCGGGAGATTCCTTGAAACGTCTCTTTTTTACAAAGCCACAGTGCTTAAGATTCGTCAGAGAGTGTGAAAGGAAATGCAAGATGTGTCATCCTTGATGGGTACCACAAAATAGAGGAAAAGAGACGGACTTCACACCATTTTCAAAATTAACTCATCACAAGCCTGAAACAAGATATTCGAAAATCATACATAGCTCACAGATAAATAGTTCTCATAGTTAGCCAACGATTCCTCTTATTACATTCAGGACAGTCCAGTGAGTCCAACCATGTAAGATATTACTCCAAAACGCATGGTAATGCTGACAGATTACAAAAAAATCCACCTGAAAGCATTCCTGTATTGTTTTAAGATCGTTGTTGTAATCTGTCTTGCTCCATAACCCTTTAAAAATAAACAGACTTGTCATATGATTTCCGATATGACATTTTGATTGACACCACTCTTGTTCAATGTCGAGCTTTTCTGCACGGTCCTTAGCCTGTGACAACCAATGAGGGCCTGTATTGAAAATAAACATGGGTAAATGCAACTCTGAATCCATTTTTAGGTGTGATTGTGTATGAATGGGCAATCATGGAATGACTTAAAACTCTTTCACAATGTTTCAAAAATTGACTAAAGTAAAATACTCCAATGCAAAGTTTTTAGGGCTTTAGTTCTACCTTTTTAAAGAGACCAAAGGCATATTTTCCAAAGGGTTCAAGAACAACAATCAATTTACTCTGGGTATGTCTTGGAATCGAATTTTAGGGAAATTTGACAGAAACAGTAAAGGGTTAATATTAATGAATTGTTTAATTTTTTGCAAGATAAGAAGAGTAAATATGCTTTACCATTGATTTAAAATCTGAATTAATCCCAACTTCATAAGAAATAAAAAGAGGTAGATCCACTCTACACAGTAAAATGCCTTTTTTGCATCTGGCGAGAGAACTACTTCAGCTTGTTTGGTTTCTGATGATGAACTGATGTTGTTTATTAAACATCTAGCATTGTCAAAGGAATGACAACCAGACATTAAGCCATTGTGATCTGGGTCTATTAGTGTAGGAATTACTTACTGCAGCCGGATAACAGGAACATTTGATAGAATGTTTAAGTCGGTGTTTAAGAGGGAGATTGGTTTATATGCTTGCCAATTGCAGATCCATTCATTTTCTGCACTGCTTATTACCACCAGGGTTAGCTTAGGCCGTGGATACCACCCCAGCAGCTTTCTTAACTGATGCTGGTGAAGAATAAAGTGATGCTTAGTAATCAGAAAAGGTGTCACAAATCTCCTTTTGGGTCTGTGCGGACCAACCCAGTTGGATATGATAATCTAGGGAAGTCTTGATTCAGCCGCCTCATAGGCTTAGTATTCCCATATTTTGCCTGTTTTTTTTGCCAAGTTCAGAACAATGTTGCCCCGTTAAAAACCAGGATCTTAGAAATTCAGATTCAGATTCAGATCTACTTTATTGTCATTCGAATCTTTTCTTCCGGCGCCGTCACGAATGGCAGCCACTCCAGCAGCTCCCGTGTTATTTTCGATTGTTCTCGATTGTTCTCAGCTCAGGGATGCTGCTGGAAATGTGAATTTCCCTTCGGGGATGAACAAAGTATCTATCTATCTATCTATCTAGTACACGTGTATACAGAACGAAATGTCGATGCATCTGACCCCCACAGTTTCCTTGAATGTACAGATATAAATAAAGTTGTATTGTATTTTGGCTACGTATAGTATTTTACCATAGTGCCGATAGTGCAAGAAGAGTAGCTAACCAGATGTGCAAAATGGGCAGTCAGGTTAACAAGTCATACCTGATAATAAAAAAATCACATAGACTGTAATTGCAATCTATTTTGTACAATGTGGGTGAGGGAGTCAGGACAAATATTCTGTCCTAACAGCTATTTTTTTTAATTTTCTAATTCGTACAGCAGGAGTAGGGAACCTATGGCTCGGGAGCCATATATGGCTCTTTTCATGAGTACATATGGCTCTGAAATAAAATGTAACTATTGCACATCTCTCTGTGGCGTTCCAAAGTCAAGTGATTTCGTCCCAATATTGGTCCATATAGAGCCGAAACAACTTAATGGAGAAGTTCGATAAGAAACCATTTAAACTGATGAATAAAAACGCTGGCAAACGACTTTGATTGGGTGAGCAGTACAGGTGGGCGGATCCCTGCACACAGCGCAAGGCACTTCCTTCTCTCTCTCTCTCGCTCAGTGCAGTCTACACCGAAAGTGAATATGATTATATGCTTATCGTTTGCAGTAATTTGTGACATTTTTACAAAATAACTTTGCATGCACATTGTTTTGAAACCGTTATTAAGGACAAATTTCATGGAAAAAAAATTGCCTCAACACTCTTAACTGAATTGTAAATGGCATATTTACATTGATTTGGGACACAGGATTTGGCATTATTATCATTTCATACATTTGATTAAATCATCAAATGACACACAGTGAAATAAAATGTGCTGAAGAATTGACTTTTGTCTAGGGAGCGTGTTTGGCAGTTTTTTTCAATTTTGTCTGAAAATATATGATGTGGCTCCCTCAATTTCTTTTTAAAACATTTTTTGCTTTTATGGCTCTTTGGGTCAAAAAGGTTCCTGACCCCTGTCGTACAGTATCAGCAATTTAAAATGAAAATTGCATTTGCCTTGTTAGGCTGTACACTAAATTCTTATACTTTAGAACGAACATCCAATTCTCAAATGATTCTACAAAAGGAAAATGTTGCCAAATAGTCCTATTGTGAATATGTTTTTTTATGTCTCAAATAAGTAAAGAAACTGGCCTGGTTATGCTGTTTAAGTCACTGATTTGCTTGTCTACTACAATAGCATCATCAAAATTACCCAATTGAAGTCACCAAATATCAATATAAACCCTTTGATTGCACTATTGTTACAATGCATTATTCTTTTTCATTCATAAACATTGCATTATTATCTTAGGCTAGTCTCTAAACACTACTTTGTAAATATTTTTGCTTTTCTATTCTGACAGTCTTTTCATCTTTTTCCCCTCTCTTTAAAGTCTTAATTTCCTGTTTACCCTGGAGTGCCATGCCTAATCTCGTTGCAATAAATTTTTTTCCAACGTTGATATCAATGACAATTAAAACAGTTGAATTGAATATAAGCACCTTATATCAGTATTTTGTAATTCTCATTACAGGGTTCTGATTGTACAACTTAACAAATGTAAATGCTTAGTGCCTTTGATAGTCTAATCAAAGTCAAAAGTATTTTTCCTATTACATCCATCCATCCATCAATTATCTGCACCGCTTATCCTCAGTAAGGTGGCGTGCGTGCTGGAGCCCATCCCAGCCATCTTCCGGCAGTGGGAAAGGGACACTCTGAACTGGTTGCCAGCCAGTAGCAGAGCACACAGGGACAGACAACTCACTCGCTCATTCACACATAGAGACAATTTCAGACCGTTCAATTAACCTGACATGAATGTTTTTGGGATGTGGAAGGAAACTGGAGTGCCCGGAGGAAACCCACGCAAGCATGGGGAGAACATGCAAACTCCACACAGGAAGGTTTGATTTCGTGACCTCAGAAGTGTGCCGCGGATGCGCTAGCCACTGCGTTGCCGTGCTGCCCTTCCTATTTCATGTTTCTTCATAATTACATTGATGCTAGTGAATCTGCCAAATATGTAAGATCTTCTAAAATGTGTTATGTTAAACAACACAAACAGGTTTCCCCAAAATTGTAATAATGGTGAGCGAATTCTGTAGCAAATACACAATACAACGGTTTCTGTAAAAATATTTTTTAAGGTAATTTAAAAATCATAATCACTTTATTTGGTAGAAGCTGCATAATATATAAAGATTTTTTCCTTTTTTATTTTAATTTCCCAAAATAAAATAAAATTGAAATGATTCTACCCAGTACATATTGACATTATTCCGACTATTCATTTATAATTAGCAATTATGTATATTTTGCAACAGTGGGTGAGTTAAACATTATAATTCAACAATTTTTCCTTAAGTATGTAAACATTTTATCATTTGCATGACCCAACGTCACTTTAAGTCCAGACGCTTAGCCCTTAATGTCTTTAATGTCTCAGTTTTGATGTGACGGACTGTGACGTATAGTTTTTCAAGTTCCATGCCAGTAACTTCCGTATCTGTCTGTAATTTATTTTTCCATAAGAAGGTTCGTTGCATGCAACGAAGTGCCTCATTGTCCACTTGTAATCCATTGATAGGTTGTTGCTTTCCCCACCACAGGAATCTTTATTCCAGCTCGGAAAATGTGTCCATTTAAAAAATGACTCCATTATCCTGTCATGTTTTAATTAGCTGTGTCCCCATTACGGCAAATAGATTTTTTTCATATGTGCTGCCTTTTGATACTTTCAGCTATCTTTCACAGAGCGTTCATCATCTTTCAAAGAATGTCTTCTTGTACTTTTTGGCACAAATTCGAATCCTGATAAATCAATAATTATATTAGGACCAACCGACCGACTGACCGATCGACCGGCCGACCGACTGACCGACCGCCGTACCTACCTACCTACCTACCTACCTACCTACCTACCATAAATTCCGGACTATAAGGCGCACCTGATTATAAGCCGCACCCCCCACATTTCGGGAGGAAAACAGATTTATTACATACACAAGCCGCACCGGTATATTAGCCGCATGTATCCACATTGAGAACAGAAGTCCTTTTTAACTGAACAGTTTTAACGGTGAGAACTTGTATAGATTTGATGTTTCTCTGTTGCTTGCTAATTGTCAGACATATCATATTACACCTCTGAGCCACTAGGTTGAAACGTTTGTTTTAAGTGGAGGGGGGGATCAAGGTCCTGACCGTCACATGCCGACACATCTAGATTCTCATAAATGGCTGATTCAACGGAAAATGATACCGGTTGTTATCGTTTGATGCAGACCTGCAAAGTCCAGGTACCCGTTGAAAGTAATCCAAGGGAAAAAAAGTGTATATTTCCAAAGGTAAGGGTGGGAAAAATATATATGCACCCTGGTCTGCGGTGTCCACAAACACTCACCTTTACTGGTCCCTACTTCCCATAAATTCTGTTACGCTCCTTCTTTTTAATTGGTCAGTCCAAGACTTATCAGAACAAGTGTCCAAAATAAATACAAATAAATACATGACAAAAATATACAGTTGCAAATACACATTATACATGGTTACACATATTTACGAAGAAAGACGGTACACCGAGAGAGTTTTCAAAGCTTTAATAATAATAATGTAACTTTCATCCCAAACCGTGTCTGTGAAAGGTACCACCACGCTACACCTAACACGCTCGCAGGGATAAAAGCGTAGAAGTTGATCAAACCTCACACTGTTTGTTTTCATCAGGTTAGCAATGCTCGTTCTATGCGTTCAAACATTATTATTGGCTTTGATGGCGGACGCATCAGGTTAGTACTGCTCGTTCTATGCGTTTATACTCTCATTGGTGTCGGTTTTAAGTGTGTTGTTGGTAGTGTGCCCGCTTTGAGACTGGGAGGTCGCTGGTTCGCGGCTCGACCGAGACATACCTAATTGGTATAATGGCGGCGCCCTCTGGCTGCGGCTGCATCGACTCGCTACAACGGGTCAGGTGTATCGACATTTCGTTCTGTGTACATTGTTACAAAGAATGACAATACAAAGGAAATTATTATTATTATTATTATTATAATTATTAATTTTACAATTCTAACCATTTTGACATTGCTAGAAGTAAAGCAGCCGAGTCCTGCCATGGCCGGGCATTATACCGGCGGGCGGAGACATAACTGCGTACGATTCTTGCTCAAAGATGTTGTGGTAATTTCGGAGGGAATGTCAAGGCTGGATTTTATTAACAAGTTTATTGAAAAGCTTCTGAAGTTTAAAAAGGAGGAGATACATGCTGTCATAAAAATGCCTTCTGGCAAGGGCTTTGATGTAAGTTTTGTAACGGCGCTTTGAGGGAGTGAGGCCCCAGTTTTCTGGATTTACAGTGGAGAAGCTGACTGATAATGCTAACAAGATTGTCATTGTCAGAATGTTTAGTGAGGTGGTGAGTGCAGATGACGTCTGTTATTGGTTGAGTAGATACTGCTCGGTAAAAGACCAGGCTATGAAGGTGAGGGATGAGAAAGGCTATTGGACTGGTGCCTGGAGGGTACCCGTCCAACAATGGCAAGATCCTCAGGGCTTTCAGGGACTGAAACACCTCCCGTCGACTATATTCCTGGGGGAAAACCGTGGCTTTATCCACTATCAAGGGCAACCGAATCTCTGTCGCAAATGTGGTGAGCATGGGCATCTGGCTGAGGTATGTGGTCGAATTTTTTGTGGAAAGTGCAGGACAATTGGACATTCCTTTGAGGAATGTATCAATAGCAGAAAATGCAACCTCTGTGGAGAAACGAACCACCTCTATAGAAACTGCCCGAAATCGTTTGCTAACAAATTGAAAGCTAGGAAGGCAGTTAGCAAAGACAACAAAGACAATTAAATGATGTCAGACAACATAGATAATGAAATGAATAAATGTAACAAAGACAATGAAATGAATAAAGATAACAAAGACAATGAAATGAATAAAGTTATGGAAATACCAAATGAAAACGAACAAGAAATGAATAAAGTTATGGAAATACCCAATGAAGATGAACAGGAAATGAATAAAGTTATGGAAATACCCAATGAATTTGATCAAGAAATGCACAAAGAAAATGGACAAGACAAACAAATTGAAAATGCAGATGTCCCTACCAAAACCCCTGGAGGAGAGACCAGAGAATCAAATTTGAATCAGGAAGGACCTGAGAATTCTAATTCGATTTCTCATAAAATACTTGAATTTGGACAAGACAAACAAATAGAAAAGGCAACTGCCACTCCAAAAACACATATTAATCAGGAAGGGCCTGGAAGAGAGTCCAAATTAGAAAATTTGTTTGCTACGCCACTGCTGGGATTTGGAGAAGACAAATGAATCGAAAAGGCGAACGACTCTCCAAAAATCCATACGGGCACTGGAAAGAGGGGTAAAAGTAAGACAAAATTGGGGGTGGTGAAAACACCGGAAACAAAGAGAAGAGATTTAGAAGAAAGCCGATTGCCGATGAAAAAGCCCACAAGGGAACTGTATGAAGTTGAGCCGGAGGAAGTAGGGGAGGGAAAAAATCTGACCCTTTGTGGGCAGGGAAGTTAGAGACCCCTTGATAGGTCCTCTGGCTCACCCCCTAACCCAGAAAAAAGGGGAAGACCTGGAACCACAGACAGAGAGTCAGAGGATTCCAGAGTTTTCCCCGGTGAGTCTCCAAATGAGGTACTGCTCTTAAATGATGTGTCTTACACAGGTGACACTCTCGATGATCACCAAAGAATGGACTCGGATCCCCCGGTTTTGTCTAAGTAGTTTAAATACTTTAACAACAATCATCAACATTACATTCTCTACTATCAATGTGAGAAGTGTGAGATCACACAGGTGACACTCTCGATGATCACCAAAGAATGGACTCGGATCCCCCGGTTTTGTCTAAGTAGTTTAAATACTTTAACAACAATCATCAACATTACATTCTCTACTATCAATGTGAGAAGTGTGAGATCAAAGGTTAAGGCTCACAGTGTTTTATCGTTCTTAAAAACTATCAGAACGGATGTGTTTTACTACAAGAATGCTGCATCCCCTTTCTAAAAAATTATAAACAGTGGGAAGAGATTTGGCCATATCCGTCATTATGGAGTGGCTCGAATGATAACCGTAACGATGGGGTAGCCATTTAATAAACAACCCTCAACTCATCATAAAGGGGAGTACTGTGATGAGAGACGGACGCGCAATCTTAGCAAGACTTTCTTATATAGGGAATGATTTTATCTTCATTAACATATACAGCCATGCCGACAGACAACTCAGGTACGAACTCTTAGAGGACATTCAGTCGCATATGCTAGGCCATCAACCACTAATCGTGGGAGATTTTAATTGCATCCTAAGTAGGAAGGATAGAAAGAGGACCGATGAGGAGTTTAAAGTAGATAAAACATCAACTCTATTACAAGACATGTGCCGGACATTTAAACTGGAGGACTGTTTCAAATCCATACATCCAGGAGAGGAGGGCTTCACCTGGTTCAGTAGTGACAATGCCAGAGCCTCTCGAATAGACTACATATTTACAAGGGGTTTAGCACTAAGTGATGCAAGATTAATTCCTGGTTTTTTTTTTCGGATCACTTGCTACTGTCCTGCTCCCTCTCATTTCCTTCAGGTATGATTGTTGGGAAGGGTCTGTGGAAGTTAAACTGCTCCCTGCTGGAGGATGAGGCTCTAGCCGCACAATACAGGGAGCTGTACAAAGACTGGCAGACCCTTCAAGACTCGTATGATTCACGAGCACAATGGCGGGAAATGACAAAGAAACGAACACAGACCTTTTTTAGAAATGCAGGGAAAAACAAGAAACTTAAAGAGATGAAACGCATGTCGGGACTACAAAGAAGAGGTATTTCATCCTAACAGAAAAGGGGATGGACTTTAATGATGAAATCAAAGAGACCAAACAAGAACTAAACGCTTTGGCGGAAATAAAGAGCAAAGGCATCATAATAAGAAGCAGAGAAAGAGAAATAGAAGAAGGGGAAAAATGTACACGCTACTTTTAAAAAAAAAATATGAGCAAAAATGAGGGGCTTTTTAAACTTCAAAACGAAAACGGGCAAATAACAAAGGAAAGTAGTGAAATAACCAAATTAGTTGAAGACTACTACAAAAAATTATATGAAAAGAAAGAAACACATGAGAATTAAATGGGGCATGTATTAGATCATATTTCAAGATCAGTGCGTCAAGACCCCTTTTTAACATCGGACTTTACCCAGGACCAACTGAATGATTGCATAAAGACTATGAAAAAAGGCAAATCACCCGGGGAGGACGGGCAACCTCGAATTTTACCGGACTTTTTGGGATATTTTAGCACCAGATCTGATTACTGTTTTTAACGAATTTTCCATTCGAGACAACATGCCAGACAGTTTCAGAATAGGGATAGTTACTCTATTGCACAAAAAAGGAGACAAAATTGACTTAAAAAACTGGCGACCCATAAGGCTTTTAAACGTGGACTGTAAAATTTTCAGCAAGCTTCTAGCAACACAAATGTCTGTAGTCTTGGGAGACTTGGTTGATCCAGACCAAACCTGTGCCATTGTGGGAAGGAAGATCAGCGACAGTCTCATGCTGATCCGTGACACCATTTGTTATGCGAGAGACAGAAACATGCGACTAGCGGTCCTAAACCTAGACTTTGAAAAAGCCTTTGATCGAGTCTCGCACCAATACCTCTTCAGGGTATTGCAAAAATGTGGTTTTCCCCAAAAATACATCAAGTGGGTAGGACTGCTATACCGAGACATCTACAGCAAATTCATGATTAACGGGAATTTATCGGAAGCAATCGAGATCAACTGCGGTGTACGTCAAGGTTGCCCTATGTCTCCCCTTCTCTATGTTCTTTGCATTGAACCTTTGGCACAAATGTTAAGAAAAGATAGATTTGTCGAAGGGATCAATATCCCAGGAAGTGGGGGACAAATTACCAAGTGTGTTTTGTACATGGATGATTTTAATATTTTATGTACTGACCGCGCATCTGTTGGAAGAGCCCTTGACTTGACTGACCTGTTTGGGAAGGCGTCTGGGTCAAGGCTAAATAGAGAAAAGTCACAAGTGAAGTTTTATGGAACGTGGAAAAAGACAGAAAAGGCAGGACTCCCACTGACGGTGTTAAAGACAGACCAGAAAATCCTAGGGATAAAATTCAATGCAGATGGAGGAGGCGAGACCAACTGGGATGACGTGACAAGGAAAGTTAAGCAAAGACTTGTTTTTTGGTCACTAAGAAAACTGACAATAGAGGGGAAGGTCCTAATCATCAAAGCGATCATCCTCCCACTGCTTTTATCAATCAGTTTAGTTTTTATGCCCAAAAGAAACGTGCTGTTACAACTGGACCGAGCCCTCTTTTGCTTTGTCTGGGGCTCAAAGTGGGAAAGGATAAAAAGAGATACAATGAAAAAGAAAAAGGAAAAAGGGGGAAAGGAGTGCCTGATCTACAGCTTTTCCTGGGAAGCAAATATGTCTCTCTCCACTTCCAAAACGCTGTGGGCCCACCCAACAACCCGAAAAGTCAAGCGATGACCCGGTTCTGGATGGGCTCATATTTGCGGAAGCTAAAGCTTGTACCAAACAATCGTTTGATTCCAGTTTCATTTAACTTGCCACCAACACATCTCTTTATTCGGGATTTTTTAAAGAAGTTTGATTTAGAAACACAAGAAAGTCACACTTTACAAAACCACAGGGCCCTTATTGCTATTGTGCAAGAGCGTGCAACAGTAAGTCCTGTGCGGGGGCTTGCGTTTGGCGAACCTACAACGGTTTGGAGCAACGTGAATCATCCTGCCCTCCCAAACAGACTACGAGACTTGTCATGGATGGTGGCTCATGAGGTTCTCCCAGTCAGAGCCGTAATGCACCACCGAGGAATGTCAGCGACTTCGACGTGCCCTCGACCTGGCTGTGGCGCCCAGGAGTCGGTGAGGCACCTTTTTTGTGAGTGCAGCGCTGCCGAGGACTTGTGGACAATGGCCGACCAACTAGGAAAATTCCCGGACTTGCCAGCAGGGGAGGTCCCTGATGCACAGTATGTGCTTTACGGGATGAGTCGGTCGAGGAGGTCTCGGAACGACTTTGCCAGGGATTGGCTCACTCTCGCCGCCATCAAGGACGCCATCTGGACCTCTAGAAACCTGCTGGTATGGAGGTGCAGGCAGATCCCCCCAGTGGCTGTGCTCCAAATGGCTGTAGATACCATACAATCTGTGAGCGGCGGGCCTAGGACGCAACCATAAAGAAGAATCGTCTGCACCCACCCGGAGTGGGGAACCGGGGCTACACTGTGGGGGTCCCGGAAGCAACGGCCTGGGTTGTGGAAAGTAGAAGTAAGAAGGGAGAGGACCCACAAAGAGGACTGGAGGATGCTGCTTGGGAGGGTGGGATGACAGAGCTATGCCCTTGCACAATAGTTTTGCCCTTTACACTTTGGTTAACTACTATTAAAAGATAATAACTCTGAAATTGTTTAATTGATGTTGAAAATGTCAGAAAAAAGTGTTAAAATATCGTCATGTCATATTGTCAGATATAACAAAATTGTGAAAATGCTTGATGGCTGTTGAGATCGTCGTATTTGTTTTGCTGCTGTTGGTGTCGGTGGATTTGTTCAAAACAAAGACAATCGACTTTGGCCTGGACGAATCTATTGACACTAACAAAGATGTTATACAACGAAATTGTGAATACGCTTGATTGCTATTAAGATTTTAGAGAAGGGTTGTTCAAACCTCACATTGTGTTTGCTGTTAAACGTCATATTGAAATATAATATTGTGAATGTGCTTGATTGCTGTTGAGATTGACAAGATTGTTTTCTGTTATTAGTGTCAATGAATTTGTTCAAACCATTAATTGCTGTTAAAAATGTTGAAAAAATTGTTAAAATGTCATATTGTCAGATATAACGAAATTGTGAATATGCCTAATTGCTGCTAAAATTATCGAGAAAAATTGTTCAAACCTCACATTGTTTATTTGTTGTTAATAGTGTCAATAAAATTGTTTAAACCCAAAAAAATGGATAATGAATAACGAAGATAGAACAATAACCCTTAAACCCCCCCCCTCCTGTAACCAACTATGCAGTTACAATCGTGTTCAAGATTTGTGAACAATCTATGAAGAGCCATGATCTTTGATTTTTGCAATCCGGAGATGGAATAAGAGCTTGCTCTGTCCACTCCACGCATCGGCCCGGTATTGCAGTACCTCCGGGAACGGTGCATTCGCAATGATCGCAGCAAGGCTTAAGGCTAGGACCTTAGCTTGGCCTTTTGGCTGAGAGTAAGTGTCCCGGCTCCTAGGCTTTGTAGCGCATTATGAACTGACCGATAATGGATAATGAATAACGAATATAGAACAATAACCCTTAAAAATCCCCTCCTGTGGTTCTGATATAACTGGGAGGAGACGGTCATGCTTTGTCCACTCCACGCATCGGCCCGGTATTGCAGTACCTCCAGTAACGGTGCATTCGCAATGATCGCAGCAAGGCTTTAAGGCTAGGACCTTACCTTGGCCTTTTGGCTGAGAGTAAGAGTCCCGGCTCCTAGGCTTTGTAGCGTATTATGAACTGACCGATAACGGATAATGGATAATGAATAAAGAAGATAGAACAATAACCCTTAAAAAATCCCCCCCCCCCCTGGTCAGTTGTGGTTCTGATCTTGTATACGATCACTGGCCTGGTATTGTAGTACCTCCGGGATCGGTGCATTCGCAATGATCGCAGCACGGCTTTGGGGCTAGGACCTTAGCTTGGCCTTTTGGCTGAGAGTAAGTGTCCCGGCTCCTAGACTTTGTAGCGTATTATGAACTTGCCGATGATGGATAATGAATAAAGAAGATACAACAATAACCCTTAAAAAATCCACCCCCTAACCCCCCACCCCCTCGCTTCTTTAGCTTGGCCTTTTGGCTGAGAGTAAGAGTCCCGGCTCCTTGGCTTTGTAGCGTTTTATGAACTGACTGATAACGGATAATGGATGATTAATAGAAAAAATAGAACAATAACCCTTAACCCCCCCAATAGTTACTAAATACTGAATTGTGGCATTCATACAAGTTAGTAAAAACACAGCACTATGAACAGCAAATTTTAGGCAAAAACTGCAAGTCTTTACTACTCTGCATAAAATCTGATTTGAAATAAGATATTCTTGTCTGGACATTTTGCAAAGGATGTTTTTTTTAAAAATTCAACAAAAATATATTAAACCCTTCAATGTTCCACCGGTCTGCCGTCAGACTGTTGATAAAGTCTTGTCTTTACGATGTCACTAGTCACTGAAATACTTTGTTATAAAATTGGAAAGCCTAAACTAATCACAGAATCTCAGAAAGTTAGGGTTAGGGTTAGTATGAATGGGGATGTGTTTTACTCTTGATTTTGATTGTCTATTTGTTATGCAAGCCATCAAACAAAACTTCCGAGCTCAAAAACAACGCTTCTTTGATATATTCGCATTAAGTAAAAGATTTTCCATGCTTTGCTATATAGTGAGCAATGGCGCTTTTAGAAGTGACAGTGGTTTTCAGGATCTGTGTTTGTTTGCCGTAACCTGGACACAGCGCGTTTCAATGTCACCGCCTTGTCAGACTCGTCCTTGAATTCATGTTCATGATTCGTTACGTATTGACGTTTAATACTTGATGTGCGAGGTACAACACTCTCAAGGCATAATGCACAAAGAGCATGGTCATTTTTTGCACAAGGCCCCAGTCATTTGCCCATGCTGGCTGAAAAGAACAACATTTTTTGCTGGAAAAGCCGCCATGATTCATTCGGTTATCGCGCGCCTGTGTTTCGTTGGCTGGGTTACAACACAGATCTCTTCCCCTCTCCTCGGCACCGCACAGACACACGCTCACAAACGGAGCAGAGGAGGAGGGGCGTGACCGTAAAGCCTCTAAACAACACGCCGCACAACTGAAAATGTCTAAATTTCAGGTAAATGCGCGAAAAACAAAAAATCATTATTATTTTGCCGTGCGCTCGCGTGCCACTGGGTAACCCCTCACGTGCCACTGCTGTATTTACTCGTCATCATTCATGCAATGTTTGTGTTGCGTCTTCTACAAGCCACGTGAACTCTTTCCACGATGCTTTTAATGTACGTTTACGTTTTGCAGCGTCATAAATTTTAGCTTCTTTTGAATCTTTCTTCTGGGACTGAGGTTTTGGCTTGATTCCTAACCACTTATCCATTTTTCTTGTGTTCTCTGTTGTGTGTATTTTAGAAAATGAAATGCAAATGCACGACCTTATAACGCTCGGGAGAGTCCGGAAGCACGAAGTTATTTGATGCAGGCTTCTGATCGGTTGCCGAGTATGCAAATTGCCAAATGAACCGAAATTTCCAAACCGAACAAAGATTTTGAAATCTGAATAAAGCAAAAGTTTGATTTAAAAAAAAACAACCTTTTTTTCCCTTGAAAAAGTTGTCGGCCACCCGGGCGGAGATGTTTTGTAAGTTGTACGCCCGACGTAAAAGATGCACGCCCCGGGCATCCGGGCAGACGTTATTTTAGACACTGGTCTAACAAGATGGTCAGTAGGGTCAAACGAACTACTTGCTTTCTTGATCCGTTTCTGGCTTTACTGGTGAAAGATCTGTTTGGGATCTCATGACCTTCAGTTTTAAATATGATTAATATATCGCTATCCTGGGGTATTGTTCCTGTAGCCTTTGAGTCTGCTGTCATTAAACCCACGCTTAAGCAACCTAACCTTGACCTGGAAAGTGTAGGTAATTATAGGCGAGTGTCATATCTGCCATTTTTTGCAAAATTACTTGAAAAGGTCGTTGCAATGCAGCTTTATGACTTTATGCCGGAAATTAATCTTTGAGACTGTCCAGTGAGCATTTAGAGAAAATCACTCTCCTGAGATAGCCCAGGCTAAAGTAACCAATGATCACCTCTTTGCAAAAGATTCTGGTGCCTTGTCAATGTTACTGCTGCTGGATCTCAGTGCTGCTTTTGATACTGTGGCCCAAAACATGGTATTTGTTCGTCTGGAATGCATCGGTATCTTGGGGACTGTACTCTCGTGGTTTAGGTCCTACCTGTCAGACAGGACGCAATGCGTTAACTACGGCAATCTGACCTCTAGCCATTTTGATGTCCCCTGTGGCGTTCCATGGGGCTCTGTATTTAGCCCCCTTCTCTTTAGTATTTATATGCTTCCGCTAGGTGATATTATCTGCAAGTATAATAGTTTCCATTGCTATGCAAATGACACTCAACGGTTAAATTGTAGAAATCTGGAGGCCTGGCTTACTGAGATTCAAAGATGGATGTCACTTAATTTTTTGCGCCTTAACCCAGGTGTTTGGGCATTTGGGTTGGCCATGGTCCAAAAAATGTTGTGTGTGTTTTTGCTCCGTTTTCCCTTTTTATTTTCTTTGTTTTTGTATGTGTTTGTCTTGCTGTCGGTCTCCCCTCTAGAGGGATATGACCAGGATAGGTAGATAGATAAACCCAGAAAAAAACTGAAATGTTGATTGTTGGTCCAGCTCATTGTCGTGAGTTGTTTTCAAACACTGCCCTGAACCTAGACAAATGTAATATCACCCATAGTGATTCGGTCAAAAATCTACATGTTATATTTTATCCCAATCTGTCAGTTACACATGAAAAATATGACCTTACACCTCCGTAATATTGCAAAGATTTGTTCGATGCTGTCCCAATTAGATGCAGAGGTTCTAATTCATGCGTTTATTAATTCTCGGCTTGATTTACTGTCATGTATTGCTTTCTGGTCTCCCGATGTCTAGCATCTAATGTTTGCTGCTGGTTCAGAATGCGGCAGCGAGACCCTTGACTAAGACAAAAAAGTTTGTGCATATTACTCCTGTAATGGCCAACTTGCACTGGCTCCCAGTCCACCTAAGATGTGACTTTAAGGTTCTTTTACTAACATACAAATATTTGCATGGACTTGTGCCCTCTTATCTCTCAGATTTGGTTTCTCCCTATGTTACTGCACAGAGCCTCCGCTCTGAAAATGCCGGTCTACTTGTGACTCCGAGAGCCAAAAAGAAGTCTGCAGGCTCGAGAGCGATCTCCAATCCGGGTCGCGGTGCTGTGGAATGCTCTGCGCCTCCAGAAATAAGATCTGCAACCTCAGTGGAAATTTTTAAATCTAGACTTAAGACACATTTCTATTCAAAAGCGTACGATTGATGCCCACCTCATATTTTGTATTGTCCTGTCTTTTTCTGAATGTTTGGCCGGTGGTGACACTTGGGAGAAGGACGATTTGAGATGAGTCAGCGAACCACCGTCTTACCTAAAGCATGTCAACACCTGCATTGACCAGCCGGCAGAGATAGGAAGCTGCGTCGTCGCTGTTATGGACTTTTTAGACAAATTTCGACATGTTATCTATTGTTCTCTTTTATTGATGTTTACTATGTTTGTATACTGTTACCCAGTGCTAAATCTATTACACCCTGGTCATCCTGAAAGGGGGATTACCACCCTTTTCAAGGTTTCTTTTTTCCTCACGCTGAGGTTTTGAGTTTTTCCCTGCCCACATGTTGGTTTAAAATCAGGCGACGGTGAAATTATAACCCTGTGCAGTCCTTTGAGACATTTTTGTGATTAAGGGCTATACAATTAAATGTGACTTGACTGACTTGATTTGACATGTTCTGTATTTTATTTTGTTTCTTTAAGAATCTAGCTCTGATATTGTTCAGTCTCAATGGAAGAGGTGACAATCTTAAATCGTGTCAATGTTCAGTTCGATGTTTTTAGCTGTTAGGAACGCCACCACCAGTTCTTCCGCACTTTGCCGCCAACTCGCTGTGGTTCACCTCGTTGCAGAGGCTGGTAGCTGCTGCCTTTTGCATACGAGCGGGGTTTGATCTTCAGCCCAGTCACAATGAAATAATTCATTCTTAAATACTGCTCCAGGTCGAGCTCGGTTATTTTTCCGTCTCTTTCCACAGCACGCATCCTCAGCTCTTTCCCCTTCATCAACAGATCAAGTATCATATATTTTTTTATAAAAGTCATTTAATTTGTTTACAAGAAAGTCCAGTGATTTTTTTAATATCCTGCGTCTCGTCCGATTATCTTCTTGTTTTTTTTTACCTCACTGTGAGAGTGTGACACTGGAGTGTCATGTCCAATTTCGTTGTCACAATATGTTAACCCATTTTGTAACAATGACAATAAAGGTATATTCTATTCTATACAATGTTTATTTGGCCACTTAATCTTTGCAATTTGACACATTGAGTGTGTCAGCGGTTAAGCCAGTTAACTAGGCCTACGCCCACTTGATCAAGTAATTTGTATATATTTTAAACAACATGAGGCTCACCTAGAGGAATCTATGATTGTCCCTCATCTTATGGCTAAACAAAAAACTTGTTAATGTCTGGGCAAAATAGGATAAGAAAAAATGTGTAGCTTAGTCACTTTGAGTCTGTGTAGTTTCTGTTTTTCCTTGTGCTTTGAAGCACTTGTTTTCGGTTGTACTACCTAATACAGCTACATCTAGGGGTCAAAAAATACCCAGCAATCACAAAAGCAGTGGTATTGATATGAAATACTGTAAATCACCACATTACGATATGAGTGTTACACTAAACTAAATTTAAAACCCATATCTTTCATTTGATCTTTTTACTCGCCGATACGATACCTTAAAATAGTACAGAATCTGCATTGGAACAATGCTAGTTATTTTTTAGTGTAATTAGATGGCTAACAGAAGTGTATTATACATTAAACTTCTGTCTCAATTACCATGTTTGATGTGCTTTATCATTGCCAGTGTTAGGAATGACGCCGTTATAAATAACGCTGTTACCAAACAGCGTTCAAAGATGTAAAGATATTCCCTGACTGAAGACTCCTATTACCCCCCACAGTTTCTCCTTTGTTAATGACAAATGTGACTTTCTCTTGTCAACAATGTCCTTTATTCTTTCGTTTGATACAACTTTCCTTGTCATATAAATAAACATAGTTAGTTAGTATCAAACCACTTGCATTATTTATTTGTGTCTACTATTTTCCTTCTGGACTGATCAATCATTACCTATATCAATTACAGTAATAGAAAAACGACCATTTAAAGCTAAAATTAAAATATGTTTTGAGTATTTCGTACTTCATGATAAATGCAAGGCATAATATGAGACTATTTGTGTTGGAAACAGTAAGAATTTACCTGCTGACCAAATTGGTAACCACCGAACTAGATTCTGAATTATATAAATATGATTTAGACCAATTTCTCTACAGCCTCTTCCACAACGTCATCATTACTGATGGTCAAGTACAAATCAGCTGGTTGTTTCATGTTAAAGCTATGTCAGCGTGTGCATTCTTCTTATGCGTAAGAAAGAAAAGCAGGGCATTCTCGGTTGGCCTTTCAACATATTTATTCACGCACAATACGCTAACGTGAACACGGCTATCATTTTTACCTTACACGAGAGCCATCTAAAAATTAAACAAAGCAATGTGTTCTGTTGTGTACACAATGGAGAACATCCTACCGTAATATCACGGGTAAGAGCGCTATTAAATTAGCAATACACAGTGTTCATTTTACCTCTGAAAAGTGATGGGTCCCGGGGACTCGCATGTTTAAAAATCTATGGGTCCCAACAGATATCTATGGGTCCCCAAAATTTAGTCTCATATTGAAATTGTAAATCGGCGACAAATATATAATGTAAATCTATATATTCATTCCGTTTTAATCACCACCGTTTATTGATAATACAAATCAGTTATCACTTCAAGAGTTTTCAGTTCACAACAATATTGTACATTATACAAGATAATATTGCTGAAATAATTATATTAATCTATATTTTCATTCAGTTTTATTCATGACAGTTAATTGGTAATACGAAGCGGTTATCACTTCAGATTTTTCAGTTCACAATATTGTACATTATACAAAATAATCTTGCTGAAATATGAATCTATATTTTCATTCAAATTTAATCATCACAGTTAATTTGTAATACAAATCAGTTATCACTTCAAGAGTTTTAAGTTCACAAAAATATTGTACATTATACAAAATAATATTGCTGAAATATTAGTCTATATATTCATGCAGTTTTAATCATCACAGTTGATTGGTAATACAAGGCAGTTATGACTTCAGGTTTTCAGTTCATATATTCTTCGTGGTTTGCTGTCCCGCCACAGTTGTAATGCCTTCTTAAGGTCCAATTGCAGCAACGGAATTTCCATAGCTAATTTGTGGTTTTCATTGTCGTGGTGCCGATCAAATGTGCTCTTCTGAAAGTTAGTATTGTGAAATTATTTATGCAATCCAGTTTTTTTGTCACGCTGGGTACGCACAACACAGAACATGTAGCCTCTATTATCATCCTCATAGCGTAACCAGGAATATAATTGAGTCCATTTTGGCAGAAAAGTAATTTTCTTGCTAGAAGTATTCTTTTGTTTATTTTCTTTCGTCGAATCGTTCGCTTCAACACACGTGCTTTCCTTGCCGGAATTATTGCCGTTGTTATCACTCTCTGCATTATGTTTTGACTTATACTGACACTGATGAATGACCAATTTTGTGTTGATTGTTAAATAATACTGTTTTTTCGGAGGCATACTTAACCTTCACTCAACGACAAGCACCACAACAATGACGTAATCTGGAAGCAACGAAATCTCGTTTGCCGAGATCGGCTTGCAGACGAAATCTCGAACCGCGAGACCAAAACAACAATGGCGGATCTGCCTGACGAAAAGTTTGGAGTGCGATAAATCTTTGTTAAAAAAAAAAGTAATCGGGTAATAATGTCAATTTTGTGTCAAAAAAGTTGCGTCCCGGGGACGCACGTTGATTCAACACTATGCGTCCCCAGCAAAAATGATGCGTCGAGGACGCGGGCAAACGAGAACACTGAATACTTAACATCTAATTTGGGAGAACCAGTGTATACAGTGGGACCTCGGTTATCGCGGTTAATGGGGACCAAAACCACCCGCAATAAGTGAAAATCTGCGAAGTAGCTGCGCACCTTAAAAAAAAAAAAATTCTCATCTCATCTCATCAGCCGTACCGCTTATCCTCATCAGGGTCGCGGGGGGGCTGGAGCCCATCCCAGCCATCTCCGGGCAGTGGGCAGGGGACACCCTGAACTGGTTGCCAGCCAATCGCAGGGCACACAGGGACAGACAACTCATTCGCTCATTCACACCTAGGGACAATTTGGACCGGCCAATTCACCTGAAATGCATGTTTTTGGAACGTGGGAGGAAACCGGAGTGCCCGGAGGAAACCCACGCAAGCACGGGGAGAACTTTATTTATAAAATTATTTTATTCTATATTATTATTTTTTAGACCTGTGAAGCTCTAAACCCGCGAACGTGGAACCACGAAGTAGCGACACCCCTTAAAAATGCTTTAAAAAGTATATATATAAATAAATAGATAATTATTTTTTTTATTTTATTTTTTTTTTAGGCCCGCAAAGCTCTGAATCCGCGAACGTCAAAGCTCGAAGTAGCGAGGTCCCACTGTGGTTCTTTTTCAGTAGTTCCTGCATCTTTAAACCCTATTTTTTTCCAAAAGTGCTGCTCTTTCCTCACTGAGAAAGATTTTTGTCAGGTATCATAGACAGAGGGAGAGAGATGGAGAGGGGAGGGGATAGAAATTGATAGGGAGCGGAGGGAGTGAGAGAGGTAGAAAGGGGATTGGATAGTCACTTTATATTGTCGTACTGTTGACTTTTGTTGTGCACAAAATAGTTGAGGTGCAGTTACTTATTTTTACTTGTCTAGTCGTCTCATGTTGTGAGAGATTGATTGATTGATTTTACGCTGAAGTGTTAAACACACTTTATTTATGATCTGTTTCCTTCTGTTGCGTGATAATACTTGAAGTACAGTAGCATATGTCTACTTGAGCAGATGTCTGACTACAGATTGTGAAATCTATATTGTCTTACAATTGATTTTTGTGGTGAACAGCAGGCTGTCCACTTGACCAGTTGTCTCAGACTGTGAGAGTTAAATTTAGTTTATTAAACTCACTTTATATTGTTTCCTGCAGATTGTTATTTTATTATACTGTCCGTTTGGGTTTCCGGTTGGACAAGTGAGCTGAGAAGAGGCAGGTCGGGGTAGCTCCCGTTACACATCGTTTAAGCCCGCAAATTTATGGTTACTAGGTTTTTTATGGTTTTTACTAGGTAGGGATTGCAAACAGGGATGTGTATTGAGCCCTTTGTTGTTTGCTTTAGCTCTGGAGCCCCTCTCACAAACAATTAGAGAAGACCCTGCCATACATGGCTATAACACAGAACATACTTGCAAAAAGTTTTCCTTGTACGCAGGTGACATTCTTCTGTACTGTATGTAACCCGACCTGAAACTACAATTCCACATATTTTGGAACTACCGTAAATTCCGGACTATAAGCCGCTACTTTTCCCCCAAACTTTCAACCCTGCGGCTTATTCAGTGATTCGGCCAATTTATGTAATTTTTCTAATGGCCGCCAGCGGCGCTCGAGTACAAAAGGTAAGATTTAGACCGGTGGAATATATGCCCCAAGGAAGACTGCAACTTCACTAAAACTGGCCGCATGCGAAAGGCAACTTTTTCACAAGTCTGCCAGTGGATCCTGACAGCGTGGGGCAGCATCAAAAAATCCACCGTCACCAACGGGTTCCGAAAAGCCGGTGTAATGCCGAGAAATGCAGAGAATTGCATCCCCTGTCGCTGGAGCGCGCACACGTCACTCCCGCTACTACAACCACTTTTACCTCGTTTTATCTCACTTTTATATCACTTTTCGGGAATGTAATGGCGAAAATATATCCAAGACCACTTCGTCTTGCATTTGTTGGGAATGTAATACAACTTAAACCATTCTGTCTTGTATTTATTGTGAATGTAATCGAACAGTAATGCACACCGTATATATACCACTTTTGAGCATGTAACGTGTTTATTTTGGCTTTTTCGACTCAAATCGCTCGTATTTAAACTGTTATGCCCTCTCCCATAAAGCTTATTTTGCTGAAATCATCAACAGATATAAAAGTGAGATAAAACAAGGTACGTAAAAGTGGTTGTAGTAGCGGGAGTGACGTGTGTGCGCTCCCGCGACAGGGGATGCAATTCTCGGCATTTCTTGGCATAACACCGGCTGCGGGAGCGTGGGACGACGTCTATATGACAAAGTTTCCTTCCGACACTGAGGAAGACGACTTTGATGGCTTCAGTTCTAAGGAGGAAGATGAGGACGGTTTACCGTGATTTTTACAAGTACGGTATGTTTTTTTTAACAGACCCGTTTACTGTGTTGCGAGCGTATTCAACTTATGAACCATCATCCGGGAACTAACTTGTTCATAAGTCGGGCAGCGTCTGTAATGCCCTTGCGTGTCGTCACAGATGCACACGGTCACTGATGAGATCCGATCACCAATTTTGAGGCACCCTTTCACTATAAAAAAATGTCTCTTGATCAAAATACAGGGCAGCCAGTCTGACATCTGACCATTTCTGACACATGGGTCACCACCAGTGTTGGGCACGTTACTTGAAAAAAGTAATTATAGTTACTCACTACTTCTTCGAAAGAGTAACTGACTTAGTAACTGAATTACTCTAGTTACCAAGAAAAGTAACAATTTCTGAACTTCTAAAATAAGTTTTTGTATGTCAAAGAGTTTGAAATCTTCTGCCCTAAAATTTGTCGCTTTGCCGAAGTTTGCAATTGAAACTGTCGCTTGTTTTTTTCTTTTTATGGGACTCAACCATTTCCAAAGTACCTCCAAACAGCTGAAGTGCCCCCCTGGCCGTTGTCTTTTTCGCTTATTTGGTTTTGTTTGGTTAATGGAGTCAGATAACTAATTTGAACAATTTGGTGAACGATACATTTTTAATATTCAAAATCTAACAATACATATGCACGGAATGACTTAAAAAAGGGGGGTAAATGAAAAAAAAATACGATAACAAAAGGAAAAAGAGAGATGTTTTTAAATTTTTGTATAAACACATTAACACTGAAAAACATAAGAAAATAGAATTACTATATTTATAAATCTACATCAAAGATAAAATACAAAACAATTTCAACTTTTTATGCTCAACAAATTTAAAGTCTACAACACGGAATCTCCAAAAAATGCGCAGTAACCAATCACAAGAGAAAAACGGGGTCTCAGAGGGAACCATCTGTTGATTAATGACTAGCGGGCTCATTGAGATGTTTCGATTGCGAATGACACAAATCTGGGTGCTCAAACTTTTCGCAAAACAGCATATATATTGTTCATTGGGGATAAAATAATTATATATATATATATATATATATATATATATACAGTAAAACTCGGATAAGTCGGACTCGCATAAGTCGGATTCTCGGATAAGTCGGACAAATTGCGTGGAACGTTTGTTCTCTAGGCTTTTCTGTAGTATTACACCTCGCATAAGTCGGATTTTATAAGTCGGATCCTCGCCTAAGTCGGATGGATTTTTCCGTACAATTGACCCTTTTTAATGGTTTTCGCCTCTGATAAGTCGGATCGGTATCAGGTCGCCTAGGACATCTCCCAAATGCTCTAAATTTCAGCCTCCAGTGGCAGTAAGCGATGGAATTTTCCGGGAAGATTTTCACTCCTCACAGATTTTCCGGGAAGATTTTCACCCCTCCCAGATTTTCCGGGAAGATTTCTTGATGTGACGTGGCGTTCCGTGATTGGCAGAGGCTATTCATCAAACTCCTCCTCAGTGTTGAATGATAGCACTCTCAATCACAGCACGCGGTCATAGAACAAAGCCTCGTAATCATAATCCCATTGTTTCTTATTACAGTAGTGCTAGCATTCAAATTGAATTTGTGTGAATTTCTTTGGACTTCCTTGCGGTCTGTGCGGTCTACGGTGTGGCGATGGCCTCAAGTTCTAAAACCAAAGGCAGGAGTCTCAAGACTAGAACGTATGAAGAAAAGCTCGCTATCATTGAATTCCAAGAAAAGAATCAGCACAGCACCAGCGTGGATCGACAGGTTCAAAAAACGATATGGACTTGGGCGGATTACTAAAGCCGGGGAGTCGGGCGGAGTGGATACAGAGGTTGTTGAAGAATGGAAAAGCGGAAAACTGCGAGAAATACTCAAGAATTATGAGCCAAAGGATATTTATAACGCGGACGAGACGGGCCTCTTTTGGCTGCTTTTGCCGGATAATTCATAGTTCATAAACCATAGTTCATATCAACCATGTTCATGTTCATTTTAAGAACTTTTTTGATAATAAATCACGTTCATGTTACAAGATATCATTGCTTGGTATTTCATTTTACATATACAAGTATGCACTTTTCTAAGAGTTAAATTTCTTCTTAGTTCGAAATTTTGCGACCTCGGATAAGTCGGATCCTCGGATAAGTCGGATGAAAATGACCGGTCCATCTGGATCCGACTTATCCGAGGTTTACTGTATATATATATATTATAATCATTTTATCCCTCTCGGGCTTCCATAACATACAAGTAAACTTTTGACATGATAAATACTGAGATAAATCTTTTTTCAATATTTTATTTAAAACTTTTAAAAAATTGAAACTTGGGATGAAAGCAAATGAAATGATCTGAAATAATCTGCATTTATATACTGTAGCGCTTTTCAAGTCAATGACTTCCCAAAGCGCTTTACAGTGTGCTTCACATTTCCCAATAGCGGCCTTGTATTGCAGCCATGTAAGACACTAACCTGCTTATTGGGGATGTTAGGGGTTCAGTGTCTTACCCAAGGACACTTCGACATGTAACACGGACAAGCCGGGATTCGAACTGGGATCCCTTGATCCCAACACGAGCGCTGTACCTCCTGAGCTACTGCCGCCCCAAAGCATTACATGATTGCCAGGTTTTAGTAACATTTATTTAAATGTCATTTTATTTTGGCATTCTTGGGCTTCGGTAGAACACAAGTTAGCCCAAATCATATCATTTATATAATTTTGTCCCTCTCTAGATTCCATAACATACAAGTAAACTTTTGACATGATATATCCCAAAACATGTTTCATTTTTTACATGCATTCTTTTCAAACTTTGTTTTACTTGAAGCAAGGAAGTGTGAGAGCATTACATAGTTGCTTGTTTTAGTAAAATTGATATCTAATTAAACGTCATTTTATTTTTTCCCTCTTGGCCTTCCAAAAGGACAAATGAACATTTGAAACAATAAGTTTAAATTATATCATTTTTTTCACCTTTTAAAAAGAAACATAAAAATGAAATGTTTTTTTGTTTTGTTTTGTATTTTTGTTATTGTTTTTTTAGGGATACTTAAATTCTTTAAACATTATTATATTTACTTTGTGGCACTTTTGGCTTTCCTTAGAAATCAACTGAAAAATAAATTGTAACTTATTAAAATACGATAAATCTACAACAATTAAATTTAGTTTTCAAAAAATTGTTTCCAGTTGATTTTTTTTATTTGTTTGTCTCATTGTTCGTTCGTTTATTTCATTTCTGAGAGGTTTTGGCGGAGGGAAAAAAAAGGTAGCGTAATGTCCCTTTAACTGGAGCGGACTTGCGGTTCGGGTCCTGAACCTGCCTGTGGAATTTAATCGTTTTTGCCCAGTTGTCTGTGCCGAAGGGGGCAGAACCTCCGAAGCGCAACAACATACCACCAAAACACAAATTGGTCCAAAAATACGGGTATTCAATCTACCAACTGAGGCGTGTTCAGGAGAGTGAGCGATTGCTATCGCTAGCTATCGCTAGCTTCTGAACGGCCAATGATTATTGAGCGCTCGCGTGCCCGAGTAATCACGGGAGAAAGACCGCTTACTTTGATTTCCAACATGGCGTCGACAGTGCTGTACATGGAGGATCTCACCCTGACGAGTGCTGTTGGCGATATAATTTATCGTCTTACATTGCCTGGTAATGTTTGTGAACAATGCAAGACAGGTATGACCCTTCCACTGCGTTTAGGATAACCTTAACTGTGTCAATATGCGAACTGTCGCTCATATCAGCCAACTCGCTCAAAGCAAGCTGTAGAACGAAATCCATTGTACTGTCGTCGGCCATTTTGGATCAGTAAGGCAATCACAGTGAGCGATTACAACCGTTCAGCAGTGCGCGGCAAGCGATTAACAAGCGACTACATGTCTGATTACTCTCCTGAACACGCCTCTGGTGTCGTTTCGGAGGAAACCGACAGAACCGTACCGGAGTCTCCGTGTTCGTAACGGTAAGAAGCGGCCGCCGTAAAAAGGATCAGGTGGATCCTTCCTCTTGTTTTTCTTTCAATAGGCTTTGATGACCGCTTCCCATTCAGTTGGAACTTTGTTTTATTTATTTTATTTTAACTTTTAAGTCCGCGTTGTGTTCGTACTAAGGTGACTGTTCAAGTTGAAAAAAATAAAAAAAAAACACTGTTCGTCGTTTTCTTGTCGGCAATGCTAGCTAGCGATAGCAACTTGTTGCCAGCTATTTCGCGTTCCAGAGAGTAAATTAAATTATAAAGCAAAGTTATTACATTAAAAATTAAATTGTCTGATTACTCTTAATAACCTCACGAGTGAGGATACTTTCGACAAATCTCCCTTGTTGTCGTTTTTGTTTCAACTTTTAGTGTTTGCGTTCTCGGCAGCTTTGTTAGCTTGCTTTTATTTTTATACTAAAGCTCCTTGCAATTCCTTAGTGCATGTCTGTCTATAGAAATATCAATATGCTAATCATAATTGATGATATTTGTTGGTAATTCAAACTTACACAATCAAATTGTATTCATAAATACACACCTTATATTTTACATGAATCTAAATTAAAGAACATTACTTTCTCATTTGTTTACATAATCAGTGTTTACTTTTAAAATGGGGGAAAAATCTGACACACCAGTCAACCTCATCCAATTGCTTCCCTTATTAAGTGATTATAAATCTTTCTAACACGCAGAATATCACGAACAGTTTGAGCAATCTATAATGATGTTGTCGTCTGCAGGTTCCTCCGTGAAAAGCGCTATATAAATGCAGATCATTTACCATTGTTACCAGTCACCGAGATGATCCAAATTAGAGCTCAAATGGGCAAGGCAAGAGTTAATAAAATCCGTACAAAAATGGCTTTACAGTGTACACAATTTGAAACGTATAAGATAGATAGATAGATAGATAGATACATTATTCATCCCCGAAGGGAAATTCACATTTCCAGCAGCATCCCTGAGCTGAGAACAGTACAATAATAAAGCCAAAAGAATACAATATACAAATACCCAGTGTGACGTGCAAATGCCCACTGTAGCGTGTTATATAGAGTAACTAAATAGTGCTACACAGAATACATATTGCAGTAAGATTCGGTAATATCCAATGTAGGTGGTGTGGTTTAATGTGGGCCTTTACTCTGCCGGGTGGAGTTAAAGAGCCTCATGGCATGAGGAAGAAAAGATCTCTTCAGTCTGTCCGTAGTACAAGACAGTGGCAGCAGTCTGTCGCTGAAACTGCTCTTCTGTCTGGAGATAATGCTGTGTAGTGGATGCGATGGATTGTCCATGATTGACCTCAGCTTTTTCAGTGCTCGTCTTTCAGCTACTGTTGTTAGGCTGTCCCGCTCTTTGCCAAGATGACAGGTTTGCGGTGAGCATGTTTGACACAAACATTTGACAGACCGATACTTATGATACCGATACTTACTGTTATGATTAAGAATTTCTGGATATGATTAATTGTCACGCAAATTGTCAAAAGTGACCGATATGTTGGCAATTTTTCCCCTTCTGCGTGGGCTCTACCAGGCTGTGCTTGCCAAAGACACACCGCAGTTAATGGTGTCCTTACTACGACCTTAGGGTTGAGGGAACCAACCAACCATGATACTAATAGATATCATTGGACACCTTAATAAAGAAGAGAAATTTAATTAATAGTCAAGAAATCATTATTAACTCAACTTTCTGTTCCTTTTATTAAAACAACAGACCACTTCTTCGGTATTTCAGGGATTAGTGCTGTTGTTCGGTGTAAATAAAAAATGTGTCCAAAATACTGAAGTGATGTTAAAAACAGACCGGGTAGTGAAAACCACACACAGAGAACCAGTGTTGTCTACTTCCATGTGTGCGTCGCTGCACGTTAATGTCTACAGTATTCATTTCATTCAAGGGTGGTAACAAAAGGTGGAGAGAAAAAAAGACTAATCGGGAATTTGAAAACTATTCGCAAATATGGGAAATATTCACAATTCGATGAATATGTCATATTCATGACATTCCTACCAATACCCAAATCTTGACAGTTACTGCTCCCAGTAACCAATAACACTAGTACTCTATTCTTGTTTAGTATTTTATTGCAAGCAAACTAGCTATCTCAAAAGCAATTCAATTTTTGCAGCAAACATATTTTTTTATATTTAATCTGGACTCGTGTCAACAAAGTTACTGTTGGAGTTGCTTTTGTCAAAGTATTCCTTAGTCATTTTTGTGTCATTAGTGTTCTTGGCAACTTTATCAGCTTGAAGATCAATAGGTGTTTGTTGCCGTTTTCCTTTATATTGATACTAAATCAGCTTGTAATGAATTACTTTACATATTTCTCTATAACTAACAATTTAGAAATATATTTGATTATATTTGTTGGCAGTTTAACCGTAGTCAATCAATTTGTATTTAGGTTGGACTAAAATTGCACTTGTCATCATTGATTAAAACTTGTAGTATACAGTGTTTATAATGAGATTGGAAGTGGTACTCCAGGATAACATGCAATAAAATACTGTAAGGGGAAAAAAGAATATTATCATGGATAGGCAAATATTTATATGGTAGTGCTTGTAGACTGGGCTAAAGTTACAGGTGCATCATAACAACAGTGAAATGACATTAGGAGCAACATACTTCCAATATACAACCCCTAGCAAATTGTAGGAAATCACCAGTTTCAGGAAAGCCCTCACTCAGACATTTCATTCTGTAGAAAAAACTCAGATCACAAACATGAAACAATGGCAAGGTGATTCAAAAGTGCAACATATAGGCATTCAGAAACACTAAAAGAAACTAGACAATTGTAATTGTGATTGATCTGGAAGATGATCCCGGGATGTATATATAACCCTGGTTGTTAGTATTATGAGTAAAGTTTTTAACTCAGGAAATGTATTTGTAATTTCTTCGCCCCCCCCACACACCCCCGGTACTGGCAAGTTCATTTGAGATCGGCCCACAACCGTTAGCAACAAGGATATGCCTTGTGGAGGTCTAAAAATCACATTCTTGGTAAAAACATAGTAATATCACTGTTATTACACATTACAAAATTTAAAATGTACATGTTCGAAAGGAATGAGCCATTCTATTTGAATTGGCCCATCCGGACTGCATTTAGCCCATTCAATTTGCTGAGTCGTTAGCATGTTAGCATTAGAATAATTTTTCAGCATGAAAAAGTTAGCAATTAGCCCTTAGCATCACTTTTTAGCATGTATCCGTTAGCATAACTCATCAACATGAGTCCACTAGCATAATTTGTAAATATGAAGTCGTTACAATATTTCCATTACCAAAACTTTTTTGCATGAAGACGTTAGCATTTAGCCGTTAGCATCACTTTTTAGCATGTACCAATTAGCATAACTCATCAACATGAGTCCATTAGCATAATTTGTAAATATGAAGTCGTTAGAATATAGCCATTGCCAAAAAATTTTAGCATGAATATGTTAGCATTTAGCCGTTAGCATCACCTTTTAGCATGTACCCATTATCATAACTCATCAACATGTATCCGTTAGCATACTTTGTAAATATGAAGTCTTCAAAATATTGCCATTACCAAAAAATTTTAGCATGAAGAAGTTAGCATTTAGCCGTTAGCATCACTTTTTAGCATGTACCCGTTAGCATAACTCATTAACATGAGTCCATTAGCATAATTTGTAAATATTAAGTTGTTAAAATATAGCCATTACCAAAATTTTTTACTATGAATAAGTTAGCATTGCCGACAGTGTTTACAGCTAGTTTGCGCTAATACTTGGGCTGGCTGTGCCAGACCAACCCTTTGCCGACAGTGTTACAGCTTGCTTGCGCGAATACTTTGGAATTCATCATTTACCCATGGTTAAAGGTAATGTAGGTCGGGCCCCCTCAAGCCACCCTGGACAGTCCCTGATTACTACCTCTGGCAAAGCCCTCGTTTCCAAGGCTACCCATTGAATTGAATGGGCCAATGTATTCCGGATGGGAGATTCTCAAAATACATTAGTCCGGATGGGGACTCTTTTTGGTCTCCGGGGCCCCGCCGTATCGCTTATCCATATTGTCGCTCAAGAGTCCCGGGCCGGAATTTTGGGTATATGAATCGTTGGGCTAGTCCAAAAGCTCTGGGAGGAGTTACCCGACAAACTTTTTTGTCAGAAGATAGATATAGTAACTAAACAATTCCCGTGGCAATTGTAAGAGTTGTGATTGATCTGGCAGATGTTGGTAGAGAACCGGTAGCGCTGAGTTGTTAGCATTATGAGTTAGCATAAAGTTTTTAACTCAGAGAGATGTATTTGTAATTTTTAACTTGGTTCTGTGGGGGGACTCCGCTTTATTTGTGTTATATAGCTACAAATAAGTATTTCAACAGTCAGTAAAATGAATGTCAAACGTTTTCCTGTAGTCTTTCACCAGGTTTGCATACTTTGCAGGAATGATCTTCTTGAGATCAGTCAGGTTTCTGGGCTGTCGCTGAGAAACACGGCGTTTGAGTTCCCTCCAAAGATTTTCGATTGGGTTCAGGCCTGGAGACTGGCTTAGCCATCCTAAAACCTTGCTATGCTTCTTACTCCTTAGTTTTCCTGGCTGTGTGCTTCGGGTCGTTGTCGTGTTGGAAGACCCAGCCACGACCCATGTTCAATGCTCTGACTGAGGGAAGGAGGTTGTCCCCCAACATCTCACGATAGACGGCCCCAGTCATTCTCTCTTTATTGCCGTGCACTCGTCCTGTCCCATGTGCAGTAAAACACCCCCGAAGCATGATGCTACCACCTCCATGCATCGCAGTAGGGGTGGTATTCTTCGGATTGTACTATTCATTCTTCTCCCCCCAAACACACTTAGTTGAATCATTACCGAAAAGTTCTATTTTGGTCTCATCTGACCGCAAAACGTTCTCACATGACTTAAGGTACCAGGAGCCTTGAGATGTGCTGGTTTAAGGAGGGGAACTTTTCATGCCATCCATGATTTCAAATCATGACATCTTAGTGTATTATCTACAGTAACCTTGGAAACGGAGGGCCCAGCTCCCTTCATGTCATTGACCAACTCCTGTCGTGTAGTTCCGGTCTGATTCCTCACTTTTCTTATCTGTTAATATTCTGATCACAATAAAAATATTCCAAGCACGGGACCCTTAGCTTCTGTGGCGGTGTAGGCTATGGTTGAGGTGTGATGCAGGCAGTCCGGTAAAGTTTAGTGTTAGAGTGGCCTGGGTACTCGTTCCTCGAGTTATCAGGTTTTTGTTCCTTTAACATCACTGCAATCCTTTGCACCAATCGTAAATAAATACAATATAATAGAGGTATTGTATCGGCGACTTGTTTAGAGCTGCACGATTTTGGACAAAAACCTACTTGCGATTTTTTTTTTCAGACCTGTATTGCAATTTTGATGGGATTTTCAATTTCAAAAGAAAAGTGCATTTCTGTGCTCATTTTGTTTTTAGGGAGAACTTAAACATAGCGACATGCAAACTTACCTCAAGATGACGTCCTTAGAGACTGAGAGTATACGACTGTAATAAAATAACAACTATTGATCCACAAATAAAAACAGAATTGCAATTAAATAAATTGTCTTTATTGTCAGTATACAAAAGGACAACAAAATTGGAGGGCTTCTCCTT
Source organism: Urocampus carinirostris (assembly GCF_059441175.1). Lineage (NCBI taxonomy): Eukaryota > Metazoa > Chordata > Actinopteri > Syngnathiformes > Syngnathidae > Urocampus > Urocampus carinirostris. Next base: position 45,495,713 of record NC_142356.1, on the reverse strand, counting down.
TCAGTGTAAGAAAGAGATTTAGTGAGCGGATGGTTAGCTACCTACACGCTAGTAACTGGTAACAGTGACTTCTGCAAGGTCTTTGTGATAATTAAAATACCAGAGTCACAAAGGTAGTGGGTTTCCACGAGTAGTAGCTCCAAGTCGTCTGTTGGTGACTAGCCACGGTCGCCAATTCCCGGACGCAATACAAACCCAGGCAGCACCTACTGGTTATCAGCTTTTCTTTGCGCTTTTCTGTCTTTCCTCAGCGTCCAATTTAATTAAATGAATTTATTTTCAATGTAACGAGCCTCTAAAGCTACGAGCTGTGGTTTTTGTTTTGGTGGCCATTTATGCAAGGGCTGTTTGACTGACTGGCAGCTTACACCAGCAAGTCGTGCAAACATGTCTTGCAAACTTTGCCTCACTTTATGGCAGGGGTCGGGAACCTATGGCTTGCGAGCCATATATGGCTCTTTCTATGAGTATCTGTGGCTCAGAGACAAATTTGATTGCATGCAAAATTTCTCCATCTTGTTCAAAAGTTGAGTTGTCTATCCTGTTCAGGTTCACGCAAAGCCAAACCAAAGCTAAATAATATGGTATTACTTCGCAGTATATATAGGGCACGTTTTTCACTACAATTTACAGTCAAGGTGTCACACAAAAAAGGGGGGGAAAAAACCTCGTTTTGGCTGTACAACGCTAAAGAATCCTTTATATAAAAGTTCACTATACAATCTGTGTTCAGTGTTCAGATAGCTTATGATGAATCCACAGAACTGTAAATACGCCAAAACACCGGAAGAGAACTTAGTCATTTGATTGGGTGAGTGGGAGGGATGGGTGGAGCTATGCAAAAAGTGCAAGCACTCCCTCCTATCTCTCGCCCTACGCCGTCTGCGCCAAAAGTGAGCTCATCAGGCTCCCTATTTGCAGAATGTTGTGACGTTTTTACACAATAACTGCTTGCATCTGGTTTTGAAACCAATATGTATGAAAAAAAGGGTCAAAAGGAGTTTAACCGATCTTGAGTAATTGCAAGAAAGAGACAAGTTTAAAGTGGTATGTTTGTTGATTTTGGGACAGGGGCTCTGGCATTATTCTCTTTTCATAATTTTTATCAAATCATGAAAAATAAATGTGCTGAAGACTAAGCTTTTGTCTGGGGCGCGGGTTTAGCAATTTAGTAAATTTGTCTCATAATATATGGTGTGGCTCTTTCCCAAAATAAAATTAATATTTTTTGCTTTTATGGCTCTTTGAGTCAAAAAGATTCCCGACCCCTGCTTTATGGTGACCTCCATTAAAACCTGCTTCTCATTGCCTGGCGCTGTTAAAACCATGAAATGTGACAATTCTTGTTGGCCAAACACTCCATCACTAGAATATAAACTGTAACTATGAATCACTGAAAAAAACCACTGTGTTTTGCAGTTAGCTTATCGCACTACATTACGGTGATAACGATTAGATTTCGGTTTATTGTGTAGCCCTAATGCAACACATATCGCATAGTTGTGAAAATGCTGTAACAAGGGGCCGAAAAACATATATTGGCGACTTTAAAGGTGTAAGGCGGGGACGCCATATCCCACGGTCTACTGTCTCACTTGGACTTTGGCACATGCTAAACATTTATGTGCGTTACTTTTAAATTGGAAAAAAAACGCTAATAAGTTAGGACTTGCATGCCGTTTTTGTTGCGGCTTTTCCTTCAGACCTGGAACGTTTCATTTACCTTATTAAAGGAAAATGAAAGAAAGAAAAATCTTTCAAATGTCATCACAGTGAAGTTTCGCTCATAAAAAGGGATTCCTTATGTCGAGAGCTGTTGAGCCCACCTAAGTAGGTAAAGATGACAATGGTCAACTTTTTTTCCTCTTGTTGCCATTTCTTGAAAAACTTTACTTTTGTAGCAAATTTTTCCTTCATGTTAATCAAATATACAATTTAACTTTTTGGTTGGCTTTAAGCAATTTTTCGTAGTAAATGAGCCAACACATCTACATGGGTCTTTTTATATTTAAAAGTGACAGATTTATTGTTTCAATTTTTTTATTTAGCCAGTTGAGCTTCCTGCGTGGGTCATCTAAGTATGCAAAAACTAGTGGTCTGTGTGCTGATAAGAGCTGTGATATCAGCAAAAAGAAAAAAACAGCCTGTCCTCACTTATGCTTTGCTAATCTTGGAGCAACTGGAATTCCCGTCGTAGTAATTTGTGTACTGTCCTCTTCATCTTCCTGAAGTGAATTAGTTTACGTTTTGGGCTTGTCATGGGTGACGCTGAAATTTATGTCTCAATGTTTTTTTGTGTGGCACAGCTTACCTCTAAATTCCCACGGTCTCTTTATCTTTGTTTTTCTTTTTAAATTGTTTATCTGTTGTGGGGATTCTGTTCAAGATAATGTTGCTATAGTTAACTGGAGACTCGAGTATTTTCTCTACCTTCCTGGAATAACAATATTAACTTTCTCAATCTGGGTGTTCCATGTTGCTGTTGAATCTACTCAGAAGGACTAAAACTTCTCCGGTGTCTGTGATCCAAAGACACTGATGTTAATATTAGTTTTGTTTTTTTCAGCTAAACTAAATGAATAATCTATAAATTCAACGCATGCTGGTTGAGTATTACAAGAGCAATTTATAAAAGTTCAGGTAATGACTGCTGCTGAGACTTATTCAGAAGCCGTCTTGTGTTGACTTTTCATTAAGATTGGCCAGAAACGCTTCATACGTTTTTTTTTTTTTATTTCACATTCACATTCGCTTTTAAGGCTTGTCGCATGATAACATCACTATATTAAATCACCTGAAAAGAAACAATGGAAGACTGGTGGAAGCCACGGGCTTGCTTATAGGACACCCATTCCCGAAATAACTTGATATATATTGTCCATTTTCTCAGTTTTTTCCCCCCCTCATCCTTTTTTTTACTCTCTAGCTTCAATACAGTCCATAAAACCTGGGACAAATGCAGGACTGTCTCAGAAAATTATAATATTGTAATATCTATTTTTCTTTTTTTCTGTACTACAATTACAATAAAGAAAAATGTCCAACATGTGAAGACTTAAATATACCGTTTTACCATATCATGAAAATTTATACCGTTGGCTCTAATCCATCATCGGCAAAATTAAAATCATAAAAGGCTTTCAGTATTTCAGTTGATTTGCAAAGAATCCAGAGGTATGACCTAGCTGAAGTCGAAGGTTTTATAGTAATGAGTGGATTTGTTTGACCTACACTCAGAATGTGTAGCTAAGTACCAAATTTACGTTGTTTCGTTATTTTTCAGCTCACGAACAATGTTATTATTTTTTTTCCCTACAGTAGATCCCAGGTACAGTAAGACCTCGTTTAACGCGGTTAATGGGGACTAAAACCACCCGCGATAACTGAAAATCCGCGAAGTAGCGGCGCACCTTCCAAAAAAAAAAAAATTAAATTTTTTTTTTAATTATTATTTTTTTTTAGACCCGGTTAATGGGGACCGAAACCACCCGCAAAAATTGAAAATCTGCGAAGTAGCGACGACCCTTCAAAAAGAACAAAAAAAACCTCATCTCATTATCTACACCGCTTATCCTTATTAGGGTGACGCCGTGTCCGCCGAACTCGCTCCGTCGCGTGGCCCGGGAGTATAATTCATCCATCCATCCATCCATTATCTGCACCGCTTATCCTCAGTAGGGTCGCGGGGGTGCTGGAGCCCATCCCAGCCATCTTCGGGCAGTGGGCAGGGAACACCCTGAACTGGTTGCCAGCCAGTTGCAGGGCACACAGGGACAGACAATTTGCTCGCGCATTCACACCTAGGGACAATTTGGACCAGCCAATTAACCTGACATGCATGTTTTTGGAATGTGGGAGGAAACCGGAGTGCCCGGAGGAAACCCAGGCAAGCACGGGGAGAACATGCAAACTCTGCACAGGAAGATTGGTAGCTGGATTTGAACCCATGACCTCAGAACTGTGCCGCACACTCGCTAACCACTGCCCCGCCGTGCTGCCCAAGTATAAGTCAATTTATTTTCATTTATCACCACTTCTCACATGGTTGAATAAGAGGGAGAAGAAAAAACTGTAAGATTAAGGTAGGGTGAGGCTTGATAGTCCAATGTCCGGGTCGTTTGCATCTGATATTATGCATAACTGAGAGATGGCTCAGGTCAATTTGACGCAGCCTTATATTAAATGTTCTACAGTAAACAATTAAGGAAGTCCCTACAGATTATTTAACGCATGCACAGCAATAAATCCCCAAAGTCTTAACAAACATTGATGAGCAGTGGGTACAACTTTGTTGTCTTTGACTTCTTTCCTGATGATCTCCTAAACCTTTCGTTACTAACATTTGTATTATGTGTATTTGGCCTCTAGCAATAAAAGCCGGCATCGAGAGCAGGAACAGTCGGGCACAACTTCATCACAGAGCCTCAATGGCCACACAACTTTTCCTGCAGCTCCTGGTATTACTGTGTTTCCTCGAGGAACAAGTACCCAGGCCACTGTAACACAAAAATTTCCCGGACTGCCCGCATCATACCTCAGCCACAGCCTGCGCCACCACACCTCAGGGTCCCGTACTTGGATTATTATTATTGTCATCAGAATATTAATTGGGGTCTTTTTTTAGACTGTAAACCTTCTTTTTATGTACGCAGATCTCTCCCGGGGGGATGGATGAAACTGACACTTTTCGATTAAAGCGCTACAATGATGACACTGTTTCCCTCGTTCCCTCCATGACTGAGTCCATCATAGTTGAAGGTTTGTTGACTTTATTTCGTTTATTGTGTGACTGAAAAACATTCACCTTTTTTTTTTTTTTTTTTTTGAAAAATAAATACGTTTTATGGCACATTTTATGAAAAAGGGATTAGATTTGCCTATTTGCTGACTGTTTGGAGTAACGACTCATCTTTTAAATGCTTACATTCAGGCAATAATCCTATTGGAAGCAGAATATTGGATTTCTGGAGCAATCCAAATGAATTGGTTTTATGACTAGAGATAAACGAATAACCTCATAAACATGCCGTTTGCGAATATTCCGATGACAAGGGCGAGGTCACGAGACAAATAGACGTTTTTTTTACGCATTTATCTTTTGACATTATATAAAGGAGCATTTAATTCATGTGACTCTCACCAAGTTCAACAAAGTACTGCGCTTGCTTGCCCCTAAAGTGAGCCCCTGTGTCCCCTGTGGTCACAAGATGTGGTTATACGTGGGTAGCCAAAAACAGCCTATATATATTGATAGATAAAACTGTTGGCATCCACTAGTTATAGGTAGATTTTCACCTTAGTTACAGAAAATAAAATGGAAATGTCCTGAAGAAATCGACCAATACACATGAGGCTCTTTTAGCGAGTAAGCTGGAGTCTGTATGTTTCATTCCGTACTGACTATATTTTCCAGAATTTGCAACACAAAATTATCCAGACCAGGGACACTCTGTGTTTGCATAGACAAGCCGATACCTTGAATGCGTATCAAGCACAAGTAATCACAAAATGAAAGGTCTAATCGGGAACCTATGGCTCTTTCATTGAGTAAATATGCCTTGCGGACCATATATGGGTCTTTCATTGAGTAAATATGACTCGCGGACCATATGTGGCTCTTTCATTGAGTAAATATGGCTCGCGAACCTATGGCTCTTTCATTGAGTATATATGGCTCTCGAACCTTATATGGCTCTTTCGTTGAGTAAATATGGCTCTTGAACCTTATATGGCTCTTTCGTTGAGTAAATATGGCTCTCGAACCTTATATGGCTCTTTCGTTGAGTAAATATGGCTCTCGAACCTTTTATGGCTCTTTCGTTCAATACATAGGGCTCGTGATCCATATATGGCTCTCTCATTAAGTACATATGGCCCGCGATCCATATATGGCTCTCTCGTTAAGTACATATGGCTCGCAAGCCATATATGGCTTTTTCATTGACTATATATGGCCTCAGGGACAAAATGAAACGTGTACAACTAATTCATATATTGTTAAATGTAGAGCCGACTGCTGCACATGTGATGCCAAGACAATATTGAACCGTAAAGGGTTTGGTCTAGCATATTTAGGACACAATATTAACAACAGTTAACAGACTCTGATGTGGCTGTAAAACACTAAATAAGTTATCTTTTTGGAAGCTCATTACAACAATCTATGTTCATCTTTGAGACACTTTATGACGAAAAGCTACAGATCCAACTTTGACCGAAAACCAACTCCTTACCTATAAGCCGTAACAAAGCACCAGGGGTAATTTGATTGGATGAGTGGTAGGAATGGGCGGACCTATAAAGAGGGCGTGTACACTTTATTTCTTGCACAGAGCCTTCTAATCTAAAATTAGATAAACTGGTATCCTTGTTTGCTGTATTTTCTGACATTTTTACAAAAATAACTTTGCTTGCACCTTGTTTTGAAATCATTATTTAGGACAAATAATTATAATGAGCCTATACACTCTAAAGAGGCTGTCTAGTCAAGTCACATTTATTTGTATGGCCATTAATCACAAAATGTCTCAGGACTGCACAGGCCACAATTACACCATCCCCTCATCTAAAACCAACATGCGGGCAAGGAAAAACTCTAAACCTCAACATGAGGGAATTAAGAAACCTTATAAAGAGGCCTCACAACTGCGGGAGGGAGACACATTTTAAGTGGTTTATATATATGTTGATATGGGACACAGGCTGTGGCATTATTATTATAATTTTATAGATTTTATTTAATCATCAAACATCCCACAGTGTATTAAAAGGAACTGAAGAATTAGCTAGAGAGTGGGTTTCTTGGTTTGGTTGAATATTGACTTAAAATATTAATGGTGTGGCTCTTTTAAAAACATTTTTTTGTTTTTTCTTTTATGGCTCTTTGGGTCCAAAAGGTTCCCTGACCTCTGTCCTGAACACAACCATTCAAGTTGGAAAACTTAGGTGGATTAATATGTTCTCATTCATAATCGCAACACTGGCAGATTATTGCTTGCATGAAAATGTAACAACAAGAAGACTCATTTTTTTTCTCATTTTTCCCAGATGATCACTATGCTGCAGTGCGAGCTGATCTTGAGTGTGATGCGCAGGACCTGGAAGCAGAGTCCTGGAGTTGGGCAGTCGACCCACAGTTTGTTAAGAGACACTCAAAAGAGGCTGTGAAGAGACAGGATGTCATTTATGGTCTGTCTGTTTGAATGCACTCTGTTTAAAACTGACTCAAACAATACAAAACATACTGCTATTAGGTCATTACAATAACAGTCAAGCTTCTGGATTAACTCAAAACCGAAGAGTGAGAAGCAGTGTTGAAAACAAATATTTCTCAATCATTGTCTTGTTTGTCAATGTGAAATGGCCTGACTGCAGACAATAGAGCTTCATGTTTAACCAGAATCGAATCGACATTGCCATGTGACGTAGTGCGATTGTGTAATTGCATACCACCCCGTTTCTTTACAAGGATTTATAGACTGCAAACCTAACAAAGCTCCCCAGAAGAGGGCGCTGTAAACTTAAATTTATTCTCTGTAAGATTCACATGAAATCTTAAACCAAGACGCGGGAAGAGGTAAGAGAGATGATTCAGGTATATGATGATGGTGGGGATTTACAGCTCCTGCAAAGAATGGCGAGCCGTGTTTGTGGTTCAAGCGGGGTAGTTGGCTGTGAAAAGGCAAAGCCTAGTTGGGCCTGCTCTTCTGCTAAGTCAGGGGTCGAGAACCTATGGCTCACGAGCCATATATGGCTCTTTCTGTGAGTAACTGTGGCTCAGAGACAAATTTGATTGCATGCAAATTTTCTCCATCTCTTTCAAAACATGAGCTATTAATCCTGTTCAGACATGGCATTATTCTCTTTTTATTTTATTTTTTTAATTTATTTTATTTTTATCAAATTATGAAAAATAAATGTGCTGAAGACTAAGCATTTTTTCTGGGGCGCGGGTTTAGCAATTTAGTAAATTTGTCTTATAATATATGGTGTGGCTTTTTCCGAAAATAAAATTTATATATTTTGCTTTTATGGCTCTTTGAGTCAAAAAGGTTCCCGACCCCTGTGCTAAGTCATTGCCTGGGAGGTTACATGCTGATAACCATATCAGCTGTATAGGTTTTATAGGGGGGAAGGCCGCAATATAAAATTTAATGGAGAGGATGGAGGGGTCTGAGATATGAGAGATGGCGAGGGCTTGGAGGAGGTACTTTATTTCTCATAAAACGTGTATGATATGATGCCATGAGTGTTTTTATACTTTTCCCCACTAATAACCGACTCCACTCATTGTCATGCATTCAAGGGTTTAAGTACTTATGAAAATAAAAAAAATAAAAATAGCACAGATAATGCACCTTTCTTTTAAAATCGAAAATTGCATCGAAATTGCAAAACTGGTCTGAAAAAAAATCGCAATTAGGTTTTTTCTTAAAATCGTGCAGCCCTAGTAAACAACACAGAATGTGTTATTGGCACAGCTAATATTTAGAAAAAAATGATTGTCATATGTCAATTTCTTTGACAGAGCTGATGCAGACGGAAATGCACCACGTGCGAACACTGAAGATAATGCTTCGTGTTTACACCAAAGAGTTGAGGGAAAACCTTCAGATGGACTTGAGCCGACTGGAATGTCTTTTCCAGCGCTTGGAAAACATCCTGGAGATGCACACACATTTTTTGTCCTGCCTTAAAGAACGCCGGCGAGAGAGCATTGTTTCACCTGCAAAGGGAAACTACACAGTGGAAAGCATAGCTGACATATTGATTGCACAAGTAAAGAAAGGACATGAAAAGACAAACACGTTTCTATTTTTTGTTTTTTGTTGGTTTTTTTTTGTTTCTAATTTGCTCCATAAAACCTTCCAGTTTTCAGGTGACGCAGGTGAGAAGATGAAGGACAGCTACGGCGATTTTTGCAGTCACCACACGGAGGCTGTCAGTTACTATAAAGAACAGATGCAGACGAACAAAAGATTCCACAGCATCATACGGGTGAGACAACTAAATAATTTCCGGGTTTTATATCAAATAATCAGGAATGCACTAAAATGAAAATTAGGAGCCAAAACCAAAAAATAGTAAATGCTCTGACTCACTAATAAATATAATAATATTTATATAATCAATATAAGATAATAAATATCTGACAGGCATATTAATGGATCATGGGTCTTTTTTTAGTTTTATATGCATTTCTAATATCACAACTTATCTTGTTGTTATTATGTTGCAACTATGTTATAAGCAGATTAATTATTGGAAGTAGGGTTAAATATACTCTGTCAACTACTAAAAAAAAAATCGTTGACTAGAAAATCATAATGACCCAGCAATAGAGAGAAATTTCCAAAACAGTTCGTCAGACACCTCAGCTATCCTAAGGGGCCGCCACCCTGGTGCCCGGAGGCACATCATTGGAGACTCCAGTTCTAGAAGCTGATTCTTACTGTTTCACGTATTCAATTGTCATGAAACAACACAGAAGGTAAGTACATAATTTTTTATGTATTTTAGCTTTTAATAGACAGAAAAGTGAATAGTGACAATAAAACTGATGTAGGGAGAGATTAATGATGACTGATGATGATGACGATGAGGGCTTGCATCGGTAACCGGTTCTAATTTGGAATCTGTTCCGCTGTCAAACGATTCCTTGGAATCAGTAGTAAAATTCAATTTTGCTTGCACTATCAATCCCGCCAGGGCTGCGGTGCGAACATAGCAAACAAACACACCCCAATGCAGGATCAGGTGACGTCGATCTACGTGCTATTTGTTGTCGCTGCTCGACCAATCATCAGCTACAGAGATGTCGCCGGCAGTCAACGTTCTAAGGTGTGGCTGTATTTCACTCAAATAGACGATGCAGGAGTATGCCATACATGCAAAAACGCCAACTCGGCGAAAGGGGGTAAGACCACCAACATGCTTAAACATCTGGCTGGCCAACATGACATCAAACTGAAAGAATGCACCGTGTTTGAGGCGCTCCGACGACACAAGGACAGTGTAGCCACAGCAGATAAATAACGTAGCTAGCCTGCTAACTGTTAGCTACGTTAGCCAAACGTTAGCTAGCTACGTTAGCCAAGTTTAGTCGTGACATGAGGTTTGTTTTCTAAAAAGACTGCCTTGGAGGAACTGTTTGAAGAATAGGACTCTGAGCTTCTGTCCCTGCAAGGAACCGTCCCCACTGTGCCCATGGCCGAGAAGGTGGAACAAAAAGTCCAGCTCTACAGAAGCCTGGCCTGCATCCCCACCAAGAATGACGCCGCACAGTGGTGGTGGGAAAAGAGAGACACTATGCCGCTGCTGTCGGGTCTGGCTGCGACCCATCTTTGTGTCCAGGCGTCCTCTACCCCAAGTCAGAGGGTGTTTTCCACAGCTGAAGACACATTACGCCAGAAAGATCTAGCCCCCTTGCTGACAAAGCTGACCAGCTAATTTAAAGAAAAAAGAATGGTTAATTTTCTAATTTCCTTTCGCAGAATTGTTTGTTCTCATTCATGATGTTCTGATATTCTTACTGGATACATGACTTATAATTGATCTCAGGTATTGCATTACTTTAAGTTGAACTCTTACTGAATTGTGATTAATATTGTTTATTCAGAACTTAATGTTCCTGTCCTACTGCCTATACCAGCCCATCTTTAAATCATTTTTATATTAATAAAACCCTTTGTACTATATCTGTAGTCACATAGTGCTTATTTTTCCGCAGTGAGAATCGATAAGGAATTGGATCGATAAGCAGGGATCGTTAAGGAATCAGAATCGCTAAAACCTCATCAATACACAGCCCTAGCGGTAGTTGGTGCTGTCTAATGCAACAAATGAGTCACTGTCTCATATTTTCCAAAGCAAAATAATAATAGTCAAAAACTTTCGCCGTACATCGCTTAAAACCAGACATTTTACTTCAGGCATAAATGTATTGAATAACAAACACAAATATGTGTTTATGAAAGAAGCTACTAAACTTTAGTGAGTCAGCTCCGTAATGTTAGGATGTAAGTAGCAGCAAAAGTTCAGCAAGCTGCTAAAGAAAAAAGCGTGGCAAAAAACCCACAAACCTTTGAGAAAATCTAATATTGCTAAAACTTGTGTTGTTTCAGTTTTATTTCATTTTTATTTCATCAAAACTGAAAATGCACTTAAGGTCATTTCTGGACCTTAAAAAAATCCCCATCCCCAAATATTAACCTTGTGTTTGGTTATTGTCTTTTGTTGTCTCAGAAAATCGGCAACCTGTCCATTGTGCGAAGGTTAGGAGTTCCTGAGTGTATTCTGCTTGTAACTCAGCGCATCACCAAATACCCAGCACTTGTGGAGCGCATCCTGCACAGCACTGAAGGTCTGGTCATATTAATTTTCTTCATACAAGAATAGAATTGTCTTTTTTTCCCATTGGTCAGGATGTACAGTAGATTGTTCTCAGCAAGATTAGATGTTAAAAAAAAAACGAAAATAAGATTAAAAAGTAAAGGATACTAGGATGTATAAGCAATATTTATGAGGTATTTCTTCTAGACTGTCCTAAATTGTTAGTACATCTGAAAATAGTGCATCTGGCAATGTCCCTTAGACTGGGCAGTGAGAATCCCATCATTTTTGGGGCTGGGTTGATGACTAATTCTCAACATAAAGTTTGTTTTTTTTGTTTTATTTTTTTCCAGAGGGCACTGAAGAGCACATGGAGCTTACCCGTGCACTAGGCTTGATTAAAGACACAATCGTTCAAGTCGACTCATTGGTCAACCTTCATGAGAAAACGTGTCGCCTTCGAGAAATACACAGCAAGATGGAGCCGAAGGTGCTTGGCAAAATCAAAGACGGCCGAGTGTTTCATAGGGGAGATTTGGCGCAAGGTCGACGACGTCTTCTGCTCGAGGGTACAATCAATTGGAAAGCTGCATCTGGCAGACTCAAAGGTTAGATGGGAACACCATGAAGAAACTTTTTTTTCTTCAACTCATTCTGTTATTTTACCCCTCAAAGATATTCTTGCAGTTCTCCTTTCTGATGTGTTGCTGCTGCTACAAGAGAAAGATCAGCGATATGTTTTTGCGGCCGTGGTGAGTCAATTAATACTTTTATTTATACATAATTTAATTTGAGCATAACCCGATTCATTTTCTTGTGATTTTTATTCCATCTAGGACAACAAGCCATCCGTCATCTCTCTTCAGAAGTTGATTGTTCGGGAGGTGGCCCACGCAGAGAGAGCTATGTTTCTGATCTGCGCATCCTCCAATGAGCCAGAGATGTACGAGATCCACACGGCCTCCAAGGAAGAAAGAAACACTTGGATGACACAAATACGGCAAGCTGTCGAGAGGTAGCCATTTAGTCCAATGTAGCTGTGAAAGTGTAGTCCAATGGTGATAATTACGGACTTTGGTCCTGTTCTTAGCTGCCCTCGTAATGAAGAGAGGCTCTTCAGTGAGGAGGAGGAATATCGGGCATCAAGGTTGAAGGATTTTCAAGGTACAGACATCCAAGTAACTGAAAAAAATGCTTTGGAGTTGAGCCAAAAAACATCCAAAGAGTAAAAAGGCGTCCACCCAAGAGCCTTCTTAAAAAGAAAAAAATGTTTTGCTACCACCTTGTGGGAGTAAGAGAAATTACAACTCTTTTTAAAGGAATCATGTATATACAGTGAAGAAAACAGTATTTGAACACCCTGCTATTTTGCTATTTCCCCCACTTAGAAATCATGGACGGGTCTGACATTTGCATCGTAGGTGCATGTCCACTGTGAGAGAAAAAAAGAAAAATCCAGCACTCACATTTTTTAACAATGTATTTGTGTGATACAGCTGCAAATAAGTATTTGAACACCTGTGTATCATCTTCTGACCCTAAAATACCTGTTAGTTTGCCCATTAGAAGTCCTTCTGCACTCCATGTATCATCCTGAATTAGATGCACCTGTTTTAGGTTTATAGCTGCATAAAGAACCCTATCCACCCCATACAATCAGTAAAACTAACTTGTAACATGGTGAAACCCAAAGAGCTGCCCAAAGACAGCAGAGACAAAATTGTACACCTCCACAAGGCTGGAAAAGGGCCACGGGGAAATTGCCATGCAACTTGGGCAAACAAGGTCCTCTGTTGAAGCTAAACATGATGGTCAATCTCAATCGGAGTGGAGCCCCATGCAAGATATCACATCGTGGGGTCTCAATGATTCTAAGAAAGGTGAGGAATCAGCCCGGAACTACACGACAGGAGTTGGTCAGTGTCCACAAGAGCTGGGACCACTGTTTCCAAGGTTGCTGTAGGTAATAAACTAAGACGTCATGATTTGAAATCATGCATGGCTTGAAAGGTTCCCCTGCTTAAACAGCACATGTCAAGGCCCGTCTTAAGTTTGCAAATGACCATTTGGATGATACAGAGGAGTCATAGGAGAAAGGTTTGTGGTCGGATGAGACTAAAATAGAACTTTTTGGTCATAATTCCACTTAGCGTGTTTGGAGGAAGAAGAATGAAGAGTATAATCCAAAGAACACCATCCCTCCTGTGAAAATAATGCATTGTAATTTCTGGATGTTTCTTTTTAATTTATCCCTCTCACAGTGGACATGCACCTACGATAAGAATTTCAGATCCCTCCGTGATTTCCAAGTGGGAAAAATAGCAAAATAGCAGTGTATTCAAATACCTATTCTTCACTGCATATATATAAATATATATATATATATATATAATCTATATGTATATATGTATAATCTATATGTACTGTAAAATCCGGACTATAGAGCGCACCTGATTATAAGCCGCACCCATTAAAACTTGTGACACGATCACAAGTTTAACCCAGACCAGGCTGTTAGTTCCACGATTGTGATTTTGTAGAGGTTTATTGTTCTATATTCTTTAGCAATTATCCATTATCCGTTATCGGTCAAATCATGATACACTACAAAGCCAATAGGCCGAGACACTTGCTCCCAGCCAAGAGGCTGAGTCAAGGTCCTAGCCTCCTAACCTCCTACCGACACAATTCAAAAGTCAATAGTACACAATCCTAGAACCACAGTCGGCATCATGAATGGAAAATGATACCCGTAATTAACGTATGATGCAGACTTGTAAAGTCCGGGTCCTGTTGAAAGTAATCCAAGGAAACAAAATGTATATTTCCAAAGTTACTTTTTTCCCAAATGTTCAGCCCTGCGGCTTATCCAGTGAAGCGGCCAATTTATGGAATTTTTCTAACGGCCACCTGCGGCGCTAGAATATAAAAGGTAAGATTAAGACCAGTAGAATATGGGCGCCAAGAAAGACTGCAACTTCTAAGTTTAAGCATACATTGTCTGTAAAGTTAAGGTACGTTCCGATAATGAGGAAGACGCCCTTGATGGCGATAGTTATGAGGAGGAAGTTGAGGACGATCTTCCGTGAATTTCACAATTACGGGATGTTTTTTTTTTTTAACAGGCACGTTTGATACATTGCGAGCGTGATCCTACTACCAGTGTTGGTACCTTTCAAAGGCACGGTTTGGGATGAAAGTTATATTATTATTATTATTATTAAAGCTTTGAAAACTCTCTCGGTATACCGTCTTTCTTCGTAAATATGTGTAACCATGTATAATATGTATTTGCAACTGTATATTTTTGTAATGTATTTATTTTTGAGATTTATTCTGTTATGTGTTCTACGGACGAATCAAAAAGAAAGGGCGGAGCACACGCGGGCTAATGGGATTTGGGGTAAAGCTGAGTTACCGGTAGATCTGTCTCTTGTCGCAGCGGACAATAGTGGGTATATATTTTTCCCACCCTTAACTTTGGAAATATACATTTCGTTTCCTTGGATTACTTTCAACGGGTCCTGGACTTTACAAGTCTGCATCATACGTTAATTACGGGTATCATTTTCCATTCATGATGCCAGCTATGACTCTAGAATTGCATTCGCACTGATTGCTGCGTGGCTCTGTGGCTGGGAGCTTGACTCTGCCTCTTGGCTGAGAGCAAGTGTTTCAGCCTCTTGGCTTTGTAGTGTATTATGATTTGACCGATAATTGATAAAGAATATAGAACAATAAACCTTGCAAAATCCCCCCCAACAAAAAAAGGTGTACAGGAATCCGAGTTAATTGATTTCTATTTTTATCCTAGAATGTTTGAGCCAGCAGGATGCGGTGATTGTCCAAGCACTTTCCGAGAAACTGCAACTTTTTGCCAAGATGGCAGAATCTGTGCCAGGTGTGGAGGACACAGCTACCTGTTCCAAGCTTCTTTTAAGAGGCGACGGCTCAGATCTCAAGCTGGGGGAGTCGTTGCTTAAAGGAACCATCACTGATGGTAAAGCACTGCTCTAAGTAAACTCTTAAACGCATTCCCCAACGTGAAATTCATGTTGTGGCAAGATGTGAAGCAAAACGTTCTCCCTGTGTCAAACCAGTGGAAGATCTCCAAAATTTGCTCCAATCTGGTGCGAGGTATGCCTTTCTGTCATCACAGAAAATTGAAGGGAACAGCTCTGGAATCCTACCCAGGAGGGCAGAGACCTTTGGGGGCTATGACAGCAGCCCCAACTTCCTCACTAAAAGTGAGTCTAAAGCACTTCAAGTCCTGAGGAAGCTGCATTTCTAATGTGTTGTACTAAAGTGCACCTTGTGCAATCAAAAAACTTTTAAATTATTAATAAAGTATCATATAGGAGTGGGGCTATCTATGTGCTTATTATGTGGTTCTTAATGTCTATTTTGTCTTGTGTGTTTTTTTTTTTTTTTGTTAATGTCTGTGGCTGGCCGCTTTTCTGCCAGGCAATATGAAGAAGAACCTTTCCGGCAAGTCCAGAAACCAAGACCGGAGCCAGCGGGCCAGCTCTGACCCCCAACTTAAAGATCTCTGTGGCAGCCGAACTGTGGAGCAGACCGTAGGTCTTAAAGTGCAACAAAAATAATTTCTTCCTCTCCTAACATTTAACGGCACACAGCATTGTGTTGCGTTTATGCAATCAAATAAAGGCTTTCCAACCCAGGAAAGCAAGATTTATGATTCTAGCATGCATGGTTCAAAAGTTATTGTCATTATTAAATGATTGCTTTTTCGGACGTTTTAGGCTCAGAGAAATG
Source organism: Urocampus carinirostris (assembly GCF_059441175.1). Lineage (NCBI taxonomy): Eukaryota > Metazoa > Chordata > Actinopteri > Syngnathiformes > Syngnathidae > Urocampus > Urocampus carinirostris. Next base: position 45,479,606 of record NC_142356.1, on the reverse strand, counting down.
CAAAAATGGGCTTTCCAGCCTGCAAGTCACACTTTTATGAAAACTTGCATAACTCAAAAACTTGAGCTTTTTTCACCAAATCTGCACTAAATATAGAAAATTCAGAAGATTTCCAACCTAGAAAAGCAAGAATTATGATTCTAGCATGCATGGTTCCAAAGTTATTGTCATTATTAAATGATTGCTTTTTCGGACGTTTCAGGTGCAGATAAGCTTAAAAATGGGCTTTCCAGCCTGCAAGTCACACTTTTATGAAAACTTGCATAACTCAAAAAGTTGAGCTTTTTTCACCAAATCTGCACTAAATATAGAAAATTCAGAAGATTTCCAACCCAGGAAAGCAAGAATTATGATTCTAGCATGCATGGTTCAAAAGTTATTGTCATTATTAAATGATTGCTTTTTCGGACGTTTCAGGCGCAGATAAGCTTAAAAATGGGCTTTCCAGCCTGCAAGTCACACTTTTATGAAAACTTGCATAACTCAAAAAGTTGAGCTTTTTTCACCAAATCTGCACTAAATATAGAAAATTCAGAAGATTTCCAACCCAGGAAAGCAAGAATTATGATTCTAGCATGCATGGTTCAAAAGTTATTGTCATTATTAAATGATTGCTTTTTCGGACGTTTCAGGCGCAGATAAGCTTAAAAATGGGCTTTCCAGCCTGCAAGTCACACTTTTATGAAAACTTGCATAACTCAAAAAGTTGAGCTTTTTTCACCAAATCTGCACTAAATATAGAAAATTCAGAAGATTTCCAACCCAGGAAAGCAATATTTATGATTCTAGCATGCATGGTACAAAAGTTATTGTCATTATTAAATGATTGCTTTTTCGGACGTTTTAGGCTCAGAGAAGTGCAAAAATGGGCTTTCCAGCCTGCAAGTCACACTTTTATGAAAACTTGCATAACTCAAAAACTTGAGCTTTTTTCACCAAATCTGCACTAAATATAGAAAATTCAGAAGATTTCCAACCTAGAAAAGCAAGAATTATGATTCTAGCATGCATGGTTCCAAAGTTATTGTCATTATTAAATGATTGCTTTTTCGGACGTTTCAGGCGCAGATAAGCTTAAAAATGGGCTTTACAGCCTGCAAGTCACACTTTTATGAAAACTTGCATAACTCAAAAAGTTGAGCTTTTTTCACCAAATCTGCACTAAATATAGAAAATTCAGAAGATTTCCAACCCAGGAAAGCAAGAATTATGATTCTAGCATGCATGGTTCAAAAGTTATTGTCATTATTAAATGATTGCTTTTTCGGACGTTTCAGGCGCAGATAAGCTTAAAAATGGGCTTTCCAGCCTGCAAGTCACACTTTTATGAAAACTTGCATAACTCAAAAAGTTGAGCTTTTTTCACCAAATCTGCACTAAATATAGAAAATTCAGAAGATTTCCAACCCAGGAAAGCAAGATTTAAGATTCTAGCATGCATGGTTCAAAAGTTATTGTCATTATTAAATGATTGCTTTTTTGGACGTTTTAGGCTCAGAGAAGTGCAAAAATGGGCTTTCCAGCCTGCAAGTCACACTTTTATGAAAACTTGCATAACTCAAAAACTTGAGCTTTTTTCACCAAATCTGCACTAAATATAGAAAATTCAGAAGATTTCCAACCTAGAAAAGCAAGAATTATGATTCTAGCATGCATGGTTCCAAAGTTATTGTCATTATTAAATGATTGCTTTTTCGGACGTTTCAGGCGCAGATAAGCTTAAAAATGGGCTTTCCAGCCTGCAAGTCACACTTTTATGAAAACTTGCATAACTCAAAAAGTTGAGCTTTTTTCACCAAATCTGCACTAAATATAGAAAATTCAGAAGATTTCCAACCCAGGAAAGCAAGAATTATGATTCTAGCATGCATGGTTCAAAAGTTATTGTCATTATTAAATGATTGCTTTTTCGGACGTTTCAGGCGCAGATAAGCTTAAAAATGGGCTTTCCAGCCTGCAAGTCACACTTTTATGAAAACTTGCATAACTCAAAAAGTTGAGCTTTTTTCACCAAATCTGCACTAAATATAGAAAATTCAGAAGATTTCCAACCCAGGAAAGCAAGATTTATGATTCTAGCATGCATGGTTCAAAAGTTATTGTCATTATTAAATGATTGCTTTTTCGGACGTTTTAGGCTCAGAGAAGTGCAAAAATGGGCTTTCCAGCCTGCAAGTCACACTTTTATGAAAACTTGCATAACTCAAAAACTTGAGCTTTTTTCACCAAATCTGCACTAAATATAGAAAATTCAGAAGATTTCCAACCTAGAAAAGCAAGAATTATGATTCTAGCATGCATGGTTCCAAAGTTATTGTCATTATTAAATGATTGCTTTTTCGGACGTTTCAGGCGCAGATAAGCTTAAAAATGGGCTTTCCAGCCTGCAAGTCACACTTTTATGAAAACTTGCATAACTCAAAAAGTTGAGCTTTTTTCACCAAATCTGCACTAAATATAGAAAATTCAGAAGATTTCCAACCCAGGAAAGCAAGATTTATGATTCTAGCATGCATGGTTCAAAAGTTATTGTCATTATTAAATGATTGCTTTTTCGGACGTTTTAGGCTCAGAGAAGTGCAAAAATGGGCTTTCCAGCCTGCAAGTCACACTTTTATGAAAACTTGCATAACTCAAAAACTTGAGCTTTTTTCACCAAATCTGCACTAAATATAGAAAATTCAGAAGATTTCCAACCTAGAAAAGCAAGAATTATGATTCTAGCATGCATGGTTCCAAAGTTATTGTCATTATTAAATGATTGCTTTTTCGGACGTTTCAGGCGCAGATAAGCTTAAAAATGGGCTTTCGAGCCTGCAAGTCACACTTTTATGAAAACTTGCATAACTCAAAAAGTTGAGCTTTTTTCACCAAATCTGCACTAAATATAGAAAATTCAGAAGATTTCCAACCCAGGAAAGCAAGAATTATGATTCTAGCATGCATGGTTCAAAAGTTATTGTCATTATTAAATGATTGCTTTTTCGGACGTTTCAGGCGCAGATAAGCTTAAAAATGGGCTTTCCAGCCTGCAAGTCACACTTTTATGAAAACTTGCATAACTCAAAAAGTTGAGCTTTTTTCACCAAATCTGCACTAAATATAGAAAATTCAGAAGATTTCCAACCCAGGAAAGCAAGATTTATGATTCTAGCATGCATGGTTCAAAAGTTATTGTCATTATTAAATGATTGCTTTTTCGGACGTTTTAGGCTCAGAGAAGTGCAAAAATGGGCTTTCCAGCCTGCAAGTCACACTTTTATGAAAACTTGCATAACTCAAAAAGTTGAGCTTTTTTCACCAAATCTGCACTAAATATAGAAAATTCAGAAGATTTCCAACCCAGGAAAGCAAGAATTATGATTCTAGCATGCATGGTTCAAAAGTTATTGTCATTATTAAATGATTGCTTTTTCGGACGTTTCAGGCGCAGATAAGCTTAAAAATGGGCTTTCCAGCCTGCAAGTCACACTTTTATGAAAACTTGCATAACTCAAAAAGTTGAGCTTTTTTCACCAAATCTGCACTAAATATAGAAAATTCAGAAGATTTCCAACCCAGGAAAGCAAGATTTATGATTCTAGCATGCATGGTTCAAAAGTTATTGTCATTATTAAATGATTGCTTTTTCGGACGTTTTAGGCTCAGAGAAGTGCAAAAATGGGCTTTCCAGCCTGCAAGTCACACTTTTATGAAAACTTGCATAACTCAAAAAGTTGAGCTTTTTTCACCAAATCTGCACTAAATATAGAAAATTCAGAAGATTTCCAACCTAGAAAAGCAAGAATTATGATTCTAGCATGCATGGTTCCAAAGTTATTGTCATTATTAAATGATTGCTTTTTCGGACGTTTCAGGCGCAGATAAGCTTAAAAATGGGCTTTCCAGCCTGCAAGTCACACTTTTATGAAAACTTGCATAACTCAAAAAGTTGAGCTTTTTTCACCAAATCTGCACTAAATATAGAAAATTCAGAAGATTTCCAACCCAGGAAAGCAAGATTTATGATTCTAGCATGCATGGTTCAAAAGTTATTGTCATTATTAAATGATTGCTTTTTCGGACGTTTTAGGCTCAGAGAAGTGCAAAAATGGGCTTTCCAGCCTGCAAGTCACACTTTTATGAAAACTTGCATAACTCAAAAACTTGAGCTTTTTTCACCAAATCTGCACTAAATATAGAAAATTCAGAAGATTTCCAACCTAGAAAAGCAAGAATTATGATTCTAGCATGCATGGTTCCAAAGTTATTGTCATTATTAAATGATTGCTTTTTCGGACGTTTCAGGCGCAGATAAGCTTAAAAATGGGCTTTCCAGCCTGCAAGTCACACTTTTATGAAAACTTGCATAACTCAAAAAGTTGAGCTTTTTTCACCAAATCTGCACTAAATATAGAAAATTCAGAAGATTTCCAACCCAGGAAAGCAAGATTTATGATTCTAGCATGCATGGTTCAAAAGTTATTGTCATTATTAAATGATTGCTTTTTCGGACGTTTTAGGCTCAGAGAAGTGCAAAAATGGGCTTTCCAGCCTGCAAGTCACACTTTTATGAAAACTTGCATAACTCAAAAAGTTGAGCTTTTTTCACCAAATCTGCACTAAATATAGAAAATTCAGAAGATTTCCAACCTAGAAAAGCAAGAATTATGATTCTAGCATGCATGGTTCCAAAGTTATTGTCATTATTAAATGATTGCTTTTTCGGACGTTTTAGGCTCAGAGAAGTGCAAAAATGGGCTTTCCAGCCTGCAAGTCACACTTTTATGAAAACTTGCATAACTCAAAAACTTGAGCTTTTTTCTCACCAAATCTGCACTAAATATAGAAAATTCAGAAGATTTCCAACCTAGAAAAGCAAGAATTATGATTCTAGCATGCATGGTTCCAAAGTTATTGTCATTATTAAATGATTGCTTTTTCGGACGTTTCAGGCGCAGATAAGCTTAAAAATGGGCTTTCCAGCCTGCAAGTCACACTTTTATGAAAACTTGCATAACTCAAAAAGTTGAGCATTTTTCACCAAATCTGCACTAAATATAGAAAATTCAGAAGATTTCCAACCCAGGAAAGCAAGAATTATGATTCTAGCATGCATGGTTCAAAAGTTATTGTCATTATAAAATGATTGCTTTTTCGGACGTTTCAGGCGCAGATAAGCTTAAAAGAGAGCTTTTCAGCCTGCATGTCACACTTGTATGAAAACTTGCATAACTCAAAAAGTTGAGCTTTTTTCACCAAATCTGCACTAAATATAGAAAATTCAGAAGATTTCCAACCCAGGAAAGCATGAATTATGATTCTAGCATGCATGGTTCAAAAGTTATTGTCATTATTAAATGATTGCTTTTTCGGACATTTCAGGCGCAGATAAGCTTAAAAGAGAGCTTTTCAGCCTGCAAGTCACACTTGTATGAAAACTTGCATAACTCAAACAGTTGAGCATTTTTCACCAAATCTGCACTAAATATAGAAAATTCAGAAGATTTCCAACCCAGGAAAGCAAGAATTATGATTCTAGCATGCATGGTTCAAAAGTTATTGTCATTATAAAATGATTGCTTTTTCGGACGTTTCAGGTGCAGATAAGCTTAAAAGAGAGCTTTTCAGCCTGCAAGTCACACTTGTATGAGAACTTGCATAACTCAAAAAGTTGAGCATTTTTCACCAAATCTGCACTAAATATAGAAAATTCAGAAGATTTCCAACCCAGGAAAGCAAGAATTATGATTCTAGCATGCATGGTTCAAAAGTTATTGTCTTTATTAAATGATTGCTTTTTCGGACGTTTCAGGCGCAGATAAGCTTAAAAGAGAGCTTTTCAGCCTGCATGTCACACTTGTATGAAAACTTGCATAACTCAAAAAGTTGAGCTTTTTTCACCAAATCTGCACTAAATATAGAAAATTCAGAAGATTTCCAACCCAGGAAAGCATGAATTATGATTCTAGCATGCATGGTTCAAAAGTTATTGTCATTATTAAATGATTGCTTTTTCGGACATTTCAGGCGCAGATAAGCTTAAAAGAGAGCTTTTCAGCCTGCAAGTCACACTTGTATGAAAACTTGCATAACTCAAACAGTTGAGCATTTTTCACCAAATCTGCACTAAATATAGAAAATTCAGAAGATTTCCAACCCAGGAAAGCAAGAATTATGATTCTAGCATGCATGGTTCAAAAGTTATTGTCATTATAAAATGATTGCTTTTTCGGACGTTTCAGGTGCAGATAAGCTTAAAAGAGAGCTTTTCAGCCTGCAAGTCACACTTGTATTAAAACTTGCATAACTCAAAAAGTTGAGCTTTTTTCACCAAATCTGCACTAAATATAGAAAATTCAGAAGATTTCCGACCCAGGAAAGCAAGATTTATGATTCTAGCATGCATGGTTCAAAAGTTATTGTCATTATTAAATGATTGCTTTTTTGGACGTTTCAGGCGCAGTTACGCGTTAAAGAGAGCTTTTCAGCTTGCAAGTCACACTTGTATGAAAACTTGCATAACTCAAAAAGTTGAGCTTTTTTCACCAAATCTGCACTAAATATAGAAAGTTCAGAAGATTTCCAACCCAGGAAAGCAAGAATTATGATTCTAGCATGCATGGTTCAAAAGTTATTGTCATAATTAAATGATTGCTTTTCGGACGTTTCAGACGCAGATAAGCTTAAAAGAGAGCTTTTCAGCTTGCAAGTCACACTTGTATGAGAACTTGCATAACTCAAAAAGTTAAGAATTTTTCACCAAATCTGCACTAAATATAGAAAATTCAGAAGATTTCCAACCCAGGAAAGCAAGAATTATGATTCTAGCATGCATGGTTGAAAAGTTATTGTCTTTATTAAATGATTGCTTTTTCGGACGTTTCAGGCGCAGATAAGCTTAAAAGAGAGCTTTTCAGCCTGCAAGTCACACTTGTATGAAAACTTGCATAACTCAAAAAGTTGAGCTTTTTTCACCAAATCTACACTAAATATAGAAAATTCAGAAGATTTCCAACCCAGGAAAGCAAGAATTATGATTCTAGCATGCATGGTTCAAAAGTTATTGTCATTATTAAATGATTGCTTTTTTGGACGTTTCAGGCGCAGATGCGCGTAAAAGAGAGCTTTTCAGCCTGCAAGTCACACTTGTATGAAAACTTGCATTACTCAAAAAGTTGAGCTTTTTTCACCAAATCTGCACTAAATATAGAAAATTCAGAAGATTTCCAACCCAGGAAAGCAAGAATTATGATTCTAGCATGCATGGTTCAAAAGTTATTGTCATTATTAAATGATTGCTTTTTCGGATGTTTCAGGCGCAGATAAGCTTAAAAGAGAGCTTTTCAGCCTGCAAGTCACACTTGTATAAAAACTTGCATAACTCAAAAAGTTGAGCTTTTTTTCACCAAATCTGCAATAAATATAGAAAATTCAGAAGATTTCCAACCCAGGAAAGCAAGAATTATGATTCTAGCATGCATGGTTCAAAAGTTATTGTCATTATTAAATGATTGCTTTTTCGGACGTTTCAGGCGCAGATAAGCTTAAAAGAGAGCTTTTCAGCCTGCAAGTCACACTTGTATGAAAACTTGCATAACTCAAAAAGTTGAGCTTTTTTCACGAAATCTGCACTAAATATAAAAAATTCAGAAGATTTCCAACCCAGGAAAGCAAGAATTATGATTCTAGCATGCATGGTTCAAAAGTTATTGTCATTATTAAATGATTGCTTTTTTGGACGTTTCAGGCGCAGATAAGCTTAAAAGAGAGCTTTTCAGCCTGCAAGTCACACTTGTATGAGAACTTGCATAACTCAAAAAGTTGAGCATTTTTCACCAAATCTGCACTAAATATAGAAAATTCAGAAGATTTCCAACCCAGGAAAGCAAGAATTATGATTCTAGCATGCATGGTTCAAAAGTTATTGTCTTTATTAAATGATTGCTTTTTCGGACGTTTCAGGCGCAGATAAGCTTAAAAGACAGCTTTTCAGCCTGCAAGTCACACTTGTATGAAAACTTGCATAACTCAAAAAGTTGAGCTTTTTTCACCAAATCTGCACTAAATATAGAAAATTCAGAAGATTTCCAACCCAGGAAAGCAAGAATTATGATTCTAGCATGCATGGTTCAAAAGTTATTGTCATTATTAAATGATTGCTTTTTTGGACGTTTCAGGCGCAGATGCGCGTAAAAGAGAGCTTTTCAGCCTGCAAGTCACACTTGTATGAGAACTTGCATAACTCAAAAAGTTGAGCATTTTTCACCAAATCTGCACTAAATATAGAAAATTCAGAAGATTTCCAACCCAGGAAAGCAAGAATTATGATTCTAGCATGCATGGTTCAAAAGTTATTGTCTTTATTAAATGATTGCTTTTTCGGACGTTTCAGGCGCAGATAAGCTTAAAAGAGAGCTTTTCAGCCTGCATGTCACACTTGTATGAAAACTTGCATAACTCAAAAAGTTGAGCTTTTTTCACCAAATCTGCACTAAATATAGAAAATTCAGAAGATTTCCAACCCAGGAAAGCATGAATTATGATTCTAGCATGCATGGTTCAAAAGTTATTGTCATTATTAAATGATTGCTTTTTCGGACATTTCAGGCGCAGATAAGCTTAAAAGAGAGCTTTTCAGCCTGCAAGTCACACTTGTATGAAAACTTGCATAACTCAAAAAGTTGAGCTTTTTTCACCAAATCTGCACTAAATATAGAAAATTCAGAAGATTTCCGACCCAGGAAAGCAAGATTTATGATTCTAGCATGCATGGTTCAAAAGTTATTGTCATTATTAAATGATTGCTTTTTTGGACGTTTCAGGCGCAGATAAGCTTAAAAGAGAGCTTTTCAGCTTGCAAGTCACACTTGTATGAAAACTTGCATAACTCAAAAAGTTGAGCTTTTTTCACCAAATCTGCATTAAATATAGAAAGTTCAGAAGATTTCCAACCCAGGAAAGCAAGAATTATGATTCTAGCATGCATGGTTCAAAAGTTATTGTCATTATTAAATGATTGCTTTTTTGGACGTTTCAGGCGCAGTTACGCGTTAAAGAGAGCTTTTCAGCTTGCAAGTCACACTTGTATGAAAACTTGCATAACTCAAAAAGTTGAGCTTTTTTCACCAAATCTGCACTAAATATAGAAAGTTCAGAAGATTTCCAACCCAGGAAAGCAAGAATTATGATTCTAGCATGCATGGTTCAAAAGTTATTGTCATAATTAAATGATTGCTTTTCGGACGTTTCAGACGCAGATAAGCTTAAAAGAGAGCTTTTCAGCCTGCAAGTCACACTTGTATGAAAACTTGCATAACTCAAAAAGTTGAGCTTTTTTCGCCAAATCCGCACTAAATATAGAAAATTCAGAAGATTTCCAACCCTGGAAAGCAAGAAATATGATTCTAGCATGCATGGTTCAAAAGTGATTGTCATTATTAAATGATTGCTTTTTCGGACGTTTCAGGCGCAGATAAGCTTAAAAGAGAGCTTTTCAGCCTGCAAGTCACACTTGTATGAAAACTTGCATAACTCAAAAAGTTGAGCTTTTTTCACCAAATCTGCATTAAATATAGAAAGTTCAGAAGATTTCCAACCCAGGAAAGCAAGAATTATGATTCTAGCATGCATGGTTCAAAAGTTATTGTCATTATTAAATGATTGCTTTTTTGGACGTTTCAGGCGCAGTTACGCGTTAAAGAGAGCTTTTCAGCTTGCAAGTCACACTTGTATGAAAACTTGCATAACTCAAAAAGTTGAGCTTTTTTCACCAAATCTGCACTAAATATAGAAAGTTCAGAAGATTTCCAACCCAGGAAAGCAAGAATTATGATTCTAGCATGCATGGTTCAAAAGTTATTGTCATAATTAAATGATTGCTTTTCGGACGTTTCAGACGCAGATAAGCTTAAAAGAGAGCTTTTCAGCCTGCAAGTCACACTTGTATGAAAACTTGCATAACTCAAAAAGTTGAGCTTTTTTCGCCAAATCCGCACTAAATATAGAAAATTCAGAAGATTTCCAACCCTGGAAAGCAAGAAATATGATTCTAGCATGCATGGTTCAAAAGTGATTGTCATTATTAAATGATTGCTTTTTCGGACGTTTCAGGCGCAGATAAGCTTAAAAGAGAGCTTTTCAGCCTGCAAGTCACACTTGTATGAAAACTTGCATTACTCAAAAAGTTGAGCTTTTTTCACCAAATCTGCACTAAATATAGAAAATTCAGAAGATTTCCGACCCAGGAAAGCAAGATTTATGATTCTAGCATGCATGGTTCAAAAGTTATTGTCATTATTAAATGATTGCTTTTTTGGACGTTTCAGGCGCAGTTACGCGTTAAAGAGAGCTTTTCAGCTTGCAAGTCACACTTGTATGAAAACTTGCATAACTCAAAAAGTTGAGCTTTTTTCACCAAATCTGCACTAAATATAGAAAGTTCAGAAGATTTCCAACCCAGGAAAGCAAGAATTATGATTCTAGCATGCATGGTTCAAAAGTTATTGTCATAATTAAATGATTGCTTTTCGGACGTTTCAGACGCAGATAAGCTTAAAAGAGAGCTTTTCAGCTTGCAAGTCACACTTGTATGAAAACTTGCATAACTCAAAAAGTTGAGCTTTTTTCACCAAATCTGCACTAAATATAGAAAGTTCAGAAGATTTCCAACCCAGGAAAGCAAGAATTATGATTCTAGCATGCATGGTTCAAAAGTTATTGTCATTATAAAATGATTGCTTTTTCGGACGTTTCAGGTGCAGATAAGCTTAAAAGAGAGCTTTTCAGCCTGCAAGTCACACTTGTATTAAAACTTGCATAACTCAAAAAGTTGAGCTTTTTTCACCAAATCTGCACTAAATATAGAAAATTCAGAAGATTTCCGACCCAGGAAAGCAAGATTTATGATTCTAGCATGCATGGTTCAAAAGTTATTGTCATTATTAAATGATTGCTTTTTTGGACGTTTCAGGCGCAGTTACGCGTTAAAGAGAGCTTTTCAGCTTGCAAGTCACACTTGTATGAAAACTTGCATAACTCAAAAAGTTGAGCTTTTTTCACCAAATCTGCACTAAATATAGAAAGTTCAGAAGATTTCCAACCCAGGAAAGCAAGAATTATGATTCTAGCATGCATGGTTCAAAAGTTATTGTCATAATTAAATGATTGCTTTTCGGACGTTTCAGACGCAGATAAGCTTAAAAGAGAGCTTTTCAGCCTGCAAGTCACACTTGTATGAAAACTTGCATAACTCAAAAAGTTGAGCTTTTTTCGCCAAATCCGCACTAAATATAGAAAATTCAGAAGATTTCCAACCCTGGAAAGCAAGAAATATGATTCTAGCATGCATGGTTCAAAAGTTATTGTCATTATTAAATGATTGCTTTTTCGGACGTTTCAGGCGCAGATAAGCTTAAAAGAGAGCTTTTCAGCCTGCAAGTCACACTTGTATGAAAACTTGCATTACTCAAAAAGTTGAGCTTTTTTCACCAAATCTGCACTAAATATAGAAAATTCAGAAGATTTCCAACCCAGGAAAGCAAGAAATATGATTCTAGCATGCATGGTTCAAAAGGTATTGTCATTATTAAATGATTAGTTTTTCGGACGTTTCAGGCGCAGATAAGCTTAAAAGAGAGCTTTTCAGCCTGCAAGTCACACTTGTATGAAAACTTGCATAACTCAAAAAGTTGAGCATTTTTCACCAAATATGCACTAAATATAGAAAATTCAGAAGATTTCCAACCCAGGAAAGCAAGAATTATGATTCTAGCATGCATGGTTCCAAAGTTATTGTCATTATTAAATGATTGCTTTTTCGGACGTTTCAGGCGCAGATAAGCTTAAAAGAGAGCTTTTCAGCCTGCAAGTCACACTTGTATGAGAACTTGCATAACTCAAAAAGTTGAGCATTTTTCACCAAATCTGCACTAAATATAGAAAATTCAGAAGATTTCCAACCCAGGAAAGCAAGAATTATGATTCTATTATGCATGGTTCAAAAGTTATTGTCATTATTAAATGATTGCTTTTTCGGACGTTTCAGGCGCAGATAAGCTTAAAAATGGGCTTTCCAGCCTGCAAGTCACACTTTTATGAAAACTTGCATTACTCAAAAAGTTGAGCATTTTTCACCAAATCTGCACTAAATATAGAAAATTCAGAAGATTTCCAACCCAGGAAAGCAAGAATTATGATTCTAGCATGCATGGTTCAAAAGTTATTGTCTTTATTAAATGATTGCTTTTTCGGACGTTTCAGGCGCAGATAAGCTTAAAAGAGAGCTTTTCAGCCTGCAAGTCACACTTGTATGAGAACTTGCATAACTCAAAAAGTTAAGAATTTTTCACCAAATCTGCACTAAATATAGAAAATTCAGAAGATTTCCAACCCAGGAAAGCAAGAATTATGATTCTAGCATGCATGGTTGAAAAGTTATTGTCTTTATTAAATGATTGCTTTTTCGGACGTTTCAGGCGCAGATAAGCTTAAAAGAGAGCTTTTCAGCCTGCAAGTCACACTTGTATGAAAACTTGCATAACTCAAAAAGTTGAGCTTTTTTCACCAAATCTGCACTAAATATAGAAAATTCAGAAGATTTCCAACCCAGGAAAGCAAGAATTATGATTCTAGCATGCATGGTTCAAAAGTTATTGTCATTATTAAATGATTGCTTTTTTGGACGTTTCAGGCGCAGATGCGCGTAAAAGAGAGCTTTTCAGCCTGCAAGTCACACTTGTATGAAAACTTGCATTACTCAAAAAGTTGAGCTTTTTTCACCAAATCTGCACTAAATATAGAAAATTCAGAAGATTTCCAACCCAGGAAAGCAAGAATTATGATTCTAGCATGCATGGTTCAAAAGTTATTGTCATTATTAAATGATTGCTTTTTCGGATGTTTCAGGCGCAAATAAGCTTAAAAGAGAGCTTTTCAGCCTGCAAGTCACACTTGTATAAAAACTTGCATAACTCAAAAAGTTGAGCTTTTTCACCAAATCTGCAATAAATATAGAAAATTCAGAAGATTTCCAACCCAGGAAAGCAAGAATTATGATTCTAGCATGCATGGTTCAAAAGTTATTGTCATTATTAAATGATTGCTTTTTCGGACGTTTCAGGCGCAGATAAGCTTAAAAGAGAGCTTTTCAGCCTGCAAGTCACACTTGTATGAAAACTTGCATAACTCAAAAAGTTGAGCTTTTTTCACGAAATCTGCACTAAATATAAAAAATTCAGAAGATTTCCAACCCAGGAAAGCAAGAGTTATGATTCTAGCATGCATGGTTCAAAAGTTATTGTCATTATTAAATGATTGCTTTTTCGGACGTTTCAGGCGCAGATAAGCTTAAAAGAGAGCTTTTCAGCCTGCAAGTCACACTTGTATGAGAACTTGCATAACTCAAAAAGTTGAGCATTTTTCACCAAATCTGCACTAAATATAGAAAATTCAGAAGATTTCCAACCCAGGAAAGCAAGAATTATGATTCTAGCATGCATGGTTCAAAAGTTATTGTCTTTATTAAATGATTGCTTTTTCGGACGTTTCAGGTGCAGATAAGCTTAAAAGACAGCTTTTCAGCCTGCAAGTCACACTTGTATGAAAACTTGCATAACTCAAAAAGTTGAGCTTTTTTCACCAAATCTGCACTAAATATAGAAAATTCAGAAGATTTCCAACCCAGGAAAGCAAGAATTATGATTCTAGCATGTATGGTTCAAAAGTTATTGTCATTATTAAATGATTGCTTTTTTGGACGTTTCAGGCGCAGATGCGTGTAAAAGAGAGCTTTTCAGCCTGCAAGTCACACTTGTATGAAAACTTGCATTACTCAAAAAGTTGAGCTTTTTTCACCAAATCTGCACTAAATATAGAAAATTCAGAAGATTTCCAACCCAGGAAAGCAAGAATTATGATTCTAGCATGCATGGTTCAAAAGTTATTGTCATTATTAAATGATTGCTTTTTCGGATGTTTCAGGCGCAGAATAGCTTAAAAGAGAGCTTTTCAGCCTGCAAGTCACACTTGTATGAAAACTTGCATAACTCAAAAAGTTGAGCTTTTTTCACCAAATCTGCACTAATTATAGAAAATTCAGAAGATTTCCAACCCAGGAAAGCAAAATTTATGATTCTAGCATGCATGGTTCAAAAGTTATTGTCATTATTAAATGATTGCTTTTTCGGACGTTTCAGGCGCAGATAAGCTTAAAAGAGAGCTTTTCAGCCTGCATGTCACACTTGTATGAAAACTTGCATAACTCAAAAAGTTGAGCTTTTTTCACCAAATCTGCACTAAATATAGAAAATTCAGAAGATTTCCAACCCAGGAAAGCAAGAATTATGATTCTAGCATGCATGGTTCAAAAGTTATTGTCATTATTAAATGATTGCTTTTTCGGACATTTCAGGCGCAGATAAGCTTAAAAGAGAGCTTTTCAGCCTGCAAGTCACACTTGTATGAAAACTTGCATAACTCAAAAAGTTGAGCTTTTTTCACCAAATCTGCAATAAATATAGAAAATTCAGAAGATTTCCAACCCAGGAAAGCAAGAATTATGATTCTAGCATGCATGGTTCAAAAGTTATTGTCATTATAAAATGATTGCTTTTTCGGACGTTTCAGGTGCAGATAAGCTTAAAAGAGAGCTTTTCTGCCTGCAAGTCACACTTGTATTAAAACTTGCATAACTCAAAAAGTTGAGCTTTTTTCACCAAATCTGCACTAAATATAGAAAATTCAGAAGATTTCCGACCCAGGAAAGCAAGAATTATGATTCTAGCATGCATGGTTCAAAAGTTATTGTCATTATTAAATGATTGCTTTTTTGGACGTTTCAGGCGCAGTTACGCGTTAAAGAGAGCTTTTCAGCTTGCAAGTCACACTTGTATGAAAACTTGCATAACTCAAAAAGTTGAGCTTTTTTCACCAAATCTGCACTAAATATAGAAAATTCAGAAGATTTCCAACCCAGGAAAGCAAGAATTATGATTCTAGCATGCATGGTTCAAAAGTTATTGTCATTATTAAATGATTGCTTTTCGGACGTTTCAGACGCAGATAAGCTTAAAAGAGAGCTTTTCAGCCTGCAAGTCACACTTGTATGAAAACTTGCATAACTCAAAAAGTTGAGCTTTTTTCGCCAAATCCGCACTAAATATAGAAAATTCAGAAGATTTCCAACCCTGGAAAGCAAGAATTATGATTCTAGCATGCATGGTTCAAAAGTTATTGTCATTATTAAATGATTGCTTTTTCGGACGTTTCAGGGGCAGATAAGCTTAAAAGAGAGCTTTTCAGCCTGCAAGTCACACTTGTATGAAAACTTGCATTACTCAAAAAGTTGAGCTTTTTTCACCAAATCTGCACTAATTATAGAAAATTCAGAAGATTTCCAACCCAGGAAAGCAAAATTTATGATTCTAGCATGCATGGTTCAAAAGTTATTGTCATTATTAAATGATTGCTTTTTCGGACGTTTCAGGCGCAGATAAGCTTAAAAGAGAGCTTTTCAGCCTGCATGTCACACTTGTATGAAAACGTGCATAACTCAAAAAGTTGACATTTTTTCACCAAATCTGCACTAAATATAGAAAATTCAGAAGATTTCCAACCCAGGAAAGCAAGAATTATGATTCTAGCATGCATGGTTCAAAAGTTATTGTCATTATTAAATGATTAGTTTTTCGGAAGTTTCAGGCACAGATAAGCCTAAAAGAGAGCTTTTCAGCCTGCAAGTCACACTTGTATGAAAACTTGCATAACTCAAAAAGTTGAGCTTTTTTCACCAAATCTGCACTAAATATAGAAAATTCAGAAGATTTCCAACCCAGGAAAGCAAGAATTATGATTCTAGCATGCATGGTTCAAAAGTTATTGTCATTATTAAATGATTGCTTTTTCGGACGTTTCAGGCGCAGATAAGCTTAAAAGAGAGCTTTTCAGCCTGCAAGTCACACTTGTATGAAAACTTGCTGAGCATTTTTAATTGCAGCCCTCAGATCCGTTGAAAACAGTCAAGTTTAGTCAGAACTTAAAGGGACAGTCCGAAAAAACTTGAGAAACATTCAACTCCATTTTCTTAGTGTTTCTGTGAGCTGCAGTACCGCAAAAACGCCACCGGAGGGAACTCGTTAAATAGACACCCATTCATTTCCAAAGGCTCAATGTATTTACAATAGGACCTGCAGTACGGGAAAAATCCCACAAGATGGCACTCAACCCGAAAGTACAACACAGTTAAGGTGCCAATTCATTTCTATCGGGGGATTTTGAAAAAAAGTCACAACGGTTACAAAGTTATCGTCATTATTAAATGATGTTATTTTAAAACATTTCAGGCTGAGAAACGCATAATAAAGCAGTATTTAGGATTCCAGTCACATTTTTTTTTAAATTTGCATAACTAAAAAGTTGAACTTTTTACACCATTCCTGCACAGAATATATAAAATTTACAAGTTTTCCAAACCGGGAAAGCAAGTTCAATGATTCTAGCTTGTACGGTTACAAAGTTATCGTCATTATTAAATGATGTTATTTTTGGAGTTTCAAGCTGAAAAACGCATTATAAAGAGGTATTTAAGATGCCAGTCACACATTATTAAAAGTTTGCATAACGAAAAAAGTTAAAAATTTCCACCATTCCTGCACTAAATATATACCATTTTCAGGTTTTCCTACCCAGGAAAGCAAGTTTTATGATTCTGGCATGTATGGTTACAAAGTTGTTGTCATTATTAAATGATGTTATTTTCGAAGTTTCAAGCTGAGAAACGCATAATAAAGCGGTATTTAGGATGCCAGACACACTTTTTTAAAAGTTTGCATAACGGAAAGAGTTGAAATTTTCCACCATCCCTGCACTAAATATATACAATTCACAAGTTTTCCGGGAAAGCAAGATTTATGATTTTAGTATGTATGGTTACAAAGTTATTGTCAGTATTAAATAATTGTTTCTTTGAGAGTTTCAGGCTGAGAAATGCATAATAAAACATCCACAAGTGGCGGGCAAACACCAGCCCGGGGTTCGGCCCACTAGTCCCCAAACACAAGCCGGGAAAACATCCACTCGTGGCGGGCACCAGTCCCCAAACTCAAGATCCGGTGCTCGGCCCACTTGTCCCCAAACACAAGCCAGGTCTACATCCACTATTGGCGGCCGACAAGTTCCCAAACACAAGCCGGGAACATCCACTATTGGCGGGCACAAGAGTGTTATCCATAAAGGGACACCGTGTGAACAAACCTGAGTCCCATGAAATTATATTGACTCAAATTGTATTTAATTTGTGCCCACAGAACCCTTAAAAGCAGCCAAGTTTTGACAGAATTTAAAGGGACAGTGTGTGAAAAAATTTGAGACACATTCAACTCCATTGTCTCAAAGCATTTTTCTAATGTGAGCTGCAGTACCACAATATCGCCACCGGAGGGCCCTAGTTAAATAGGCGCCCATTCATTTCCAATGGCTCAATGTATTTACAACGGGAACTGCAGTGCGGCAAAAATCCCACAAGATGGAATTCAACCCAAAAGTGCAACACCGTTAAATAGGTGCCAATTCATATGTATGGGAGCATTTGTATCAGAAAAGTCATTGCTTTGTCAGTCATAAAGAGACAATGTTTAAATTCTAAAAAAAAAGTCTTTTTATTTACATTGACTCATAAGGTTTTGTTTTTACTACCGCCTGAAGAACAGTTGAAGCAGCCAAGTTTTGTCAAAAATTAAAGGCACAGTGAGTGAAAAAACGTGAAACCCATTTAATGACTTTGGCTCAAAGCGTTTTTTCAAATTTCAGGTTGCAGTGCCTCAGAAATGCCCCTGCTTGCCTCGGACATAAAGGGATAATGTGTATATAAAAAAAAGTAATTTTACTTAAATTGACTCTGAGCATTTTTAATTGCAGCCCTCAGATCCGTTGAAAACAGTCAAGTTTAGTCAGAACTTAAAGGGACAGTCCGAAAAAACTTGAGAAACATTCAACTCCGCGCCTCGACCGAGACATACCTAATTGGTATAATGGCGGCGCCCTCTGGCTGCGGCTGCATCGACTCGCTACAACGGGTCAGATGTATCGACATTTCGTTCTGTGTACATTGTTACAAAGAATGACAATACAAAGGAAATTGTTATTATTATTATTATTATTAAAGTGTTTCTGTGAGCTGCAGTACCGCAAAAACGCCACCGGAGGGAACTCGTTAAATAGACACCCATTCATTTCCAAAGGCTCAATGTATTTACAATAGGACCTGCAGTACGGGAAAAATCCCACAAGATGGCACTCAACCCGAAAGTACAACACCGTTAAGGTGCCAATTCATTTCTATCGGGGGATTTTGAAAAAAAGTCACAACGGTTACAAAGTTATCGTCATTATTAAATGATGTTATTTTAAAACATTTCAGGCTGAGAAACGCATAATAAAGCAGTATTTAGGATTCCAGTCACATTTTTTTTAAAATTTGGATAACTAAAAAGTTGAACTTTTTACACCATTCCTGCACAGAATATATAAAATTTACAAGTTTTCCAACCCGGGAAAGCAAGTTCAATGATTGTAGCTTGTACGGTTACAAAGTTATTGTCATTATTAAATGATGTTATTTTTGGAGTTTCAAGCTGAAAAACGCATTATAAAGAGGTATTTAGGATGCCAGTCACACATTATTAAAAGTTTGCATAACGAAAAAAGTTAAAAATTTCCACCATTCCTGCACTAAATATATACCATTTTCAGGTTTTCCTACCCAGGAAAGCAAGTTTTATGATTCTGGCATGTATGGTTACAAAGTTGTTGTCATTATTAAATGATGTTATTTTCGAAGTTTCAAGCTGAGAAACACATAGTAAAGCGGAATTTAGGATGCCAGACACACTTTTTTAAAAGTTTGCATAACTAAAAGAGTAGAAATTTTCCACCATTCCTGCACTAAATATATACAATTCACAAGTTTTCTAACATGGGAAAGCAAGATTTATGATTCTAGTATGTATGGTTACAAAGTTATTGTCATTATTAAATGATTGTTTCTGTGAGCGTTTCGGGCTGAGAAATGCATAGTAAAACAACCACTGGTGGCAGGCACAAGTCCTCAAACACCAGCCCAGGGTTCGGCCCACTAGTCCCCAAACACAAGCCGGGAAAACATCCACTGGTGGCGGGCACCAGTCCCCAAACACAAGCCCCGGAGTTCGGGCGACAAGTTCCCAAACACAAGCCGGGAACATCCACTATTGGCGGGCACAAGGGTGTTATCCATAAAGGGACACCGTGTGAACAAACCTGAGTCCCATGAAATTATATTGACTCAAATTGTATTTAATTTGTGCCCACAGAACCCTTAAAAGCAGCCAAGTTTTGTCAGATTTTAAAGGGACAGTGTGTGAAAAAATTTGAGACACATTCAACTCCATTGTCTCAAAGCATTTTTCTAATGTGAGCTGCAGCACTGCAATATCGCCACCGGAGGGCCCTCGTTAAATAGGCGCCCATTCATTTCCAACGGCTCAATGTATTTACAACGGGAGCTGCAGTACGGCAAAAATCCCACAAGATGGCACTCAACCCAAAAGTGCAACACTGTTAAATAGGTGCCAATTCATTTGTATGGGAGATTTTGTATCAGAAAAGTCAATGCTTTGTCAGCCATAAAGAGAAAATGTTTAAATTGAAAAAAGTCTTTTTATTTAAATTGACTCATACGGTTTTGTTTTTATTACTGCCTGCAGAACAGTTGAAACAGCCAAGTTTTGTCAAAAATTAAAGGCACAGTGAGTGAAAAAAACGTGAAACCCATTTTAATGACTTTGGCTCAAAGCGTTTTTTCAAATTTCAGGTTGCAGTGCCTCAGAAATACCCCTGCTTGCCTCGGACATAAAGGGACAATCTGTAAATAAAAAGAAGTAATTTTACGTAAATTGACTCTAAGCATTTTTAATTGCAGCCCTCGGAACCGTTGAAAACAGTCACGTTTAGTCAGAACTTAAAGGGACAGTGTGAAAAAACTTGAGACACATTCAACTCCATTGTCTTAAAGTGTTTCTGTGAGCGGCAGTACTGCAAAAACGCCACCGGAGGGAACTCGTTAAGACGCCCATTCATTTCCAAAGGCTCAATGTATTTACAATCGGACCTGCAGTACGGGAAGAATCCCACAAGATGGCACTCAACCCGAAAGTACAGAAAAGTCAATGCTTTGTCAGTCAAAAGGTGATTACCTTTTTGAAATATTTTAAAGGGACAGTGTGTAATATTTACTGCTTGGTGGAAACATCTGTTGGTCTGGAGAGAGATGGACGGGCGCGCTCAGGCTGTACTTACCCAAGACAGAACATAGTCAACTCATTTCATGTTTGTTTGTATAACCCTTGATCTATGATGATAAGGAGTCTCAAGGGCTGCACAGACCACCGATTATTCCAAACCAGACTATTACGACACCATCCCCTGATCTGAAACCTACATGAGGGCAAGGAAAAACTCAAAAATAAAGAAACCTTGAGAAGATACTGCACATGAAGTAATCCCCCTTCCAGGATGACCAGGCCGCAATGGATGTTGCAATAACAAATAATACACTGAAGTTGTCAACAGGATAAAAAGGTCATTCATAAACTAGAGAATAGAATTGTGTGTTTAAAACTGAGGTTGCAGGCCGAATCTCAGGAAATGATGCAATGGTGTGCTTAAGGGACTCACTCACTAAACGAGTGGTACAAAAAATATGTCTTTAGAGTAAAAAAAAAACCCTATTGTATATATATTCCCTACTTTTCGACTTTCTTTGAGAAATGCTGAAAGAAAATAGGTGTTTTTTTGCTCCCATTCCGTCTACGTAGTTTGTAGTCTTCCTGAGACTCATTTCTGTCTGCACTACACATGAAAGCAACATCTCGGGGACAGGACCAGTGGAATGTTTAATCAGCGCTGTTTTTTTTTTTTAGAGGCGGCACAGCAAGTGGATGGTTAGCGTACAACCCACAGTGCGGAGATTTAGGGTTCAAGTCCAGGTGCCGCGGGATTTGCATATTCTCCCTAGGCACTCTGGTTTCCCATATTCCAAAGACATGCATGCATAGTTAGTTCGCCGGTCCAAATTGTCCCTAGATGTCAATGAGCGAGTCAGTTTCTTGATTCTGTGACATGCAATTTGGCTAGCCATCAGTTCATAGTTTTCTCTGCCCACTACTGAAAGATAGCTGGGGGGGGTTCGAGCACCCCAGCAACCCTGGTACTTTTGAGTCACTTTTGAGAACTGTTATGCACTCCACAGTAAAGCTTATTATTCAGAAATAAGCTTCATAATAGAGGGCATAACAGTTTAAATACAAGCGATTTGAATAGAAAAAGGCAAAATAAACATGTTACCTGCTCAAAAGTGTATTGTATACGGTGTGCATTACCGTTCGATTACATTCACAACAAACACAAAGACGGAATGGTTTAAGTTGTATTACATTCCCAACAAATGCAAGACAAAGAGGTTTTGGTTATATGTTCGCCACTACATTCCCGAAAAGTGATATAAAAGTGAGATAAAACGAGGTAAAAATGGATATGGTAGCGAGAGGATGCAAATCTCGGCAGGGATGCATTTCTCGGCATAACACTAGCTCATATGGCCTATTAGATGTGACCGCTTTGGCGCACTGGCCTCTTAGATGCGGGTCTCACGCGACCGCCCTATAATATGAAAACTATTCTGCGTATTAGATTTTTTTTTAAAGCAAGAATACAACCGAATTGTAAAAACAAAAAACAAATTTAAAAAAAGATTAAACAGTTTGGTAATCACATTTTTCTAAACAAAGCTCTCAAACTCAGATAGTTGGGCAGATAGTGAAAAGTATCACTAGGAGGCGTGCTTTCACTATAAGTGTCAGACTGTCAGTGAAAGTTTTGGACTGATAAAGTGATTACGAATTAATTTGTTGTCTATCTCATCTCATCTCATCTCATTAGCTGCACCGCTTATCCTCAGTAGGGTAACTGGGGTGCTGGGCATCGGGCAGTGGGCAGGGGACACCCTGAATTGGTTGCCAGCCAATCGCAGGGCACACAGGGTCAGACAACTCGCTCGCTCATTCACACCTAGAGACAATCTGGACCGGCCAATCCACCTGAAATGCATGTTTTTGGAATGTGGGAGCAAGCACGGGGAGTACATACAAACTCCGCACAGTAAGTCCAGTAGCTGGATTTGACCTTAGAACTGTGCCGCACACGCGCTAACCACTGCGCTAACCACTGTCTATGTAAAATATTATTTTAACAGCACTAAATTACTAACACAAATCACATACAAAGCATGTTAAAACAACATTTTAAAAATAACAAATGAAAACGTCCTCACCCTATTAATCCAAAAGAAACACAAGGAACATTTCTCATTTATTTCTCGTGTTTGTTGCGGTGTTTTGTGAATAAAAAAATTGCACTGAGAACTTCAATTTCAATTATTTTGTGTGGTGGTGATGGGGGGCACCATAAAGCATTTGTGCTTAGGGCACCCAAATGACACTGCTCCTATGAGACTCAGGTCTGAGCATGACCCAGATGTGTCTGCGTTGTTCTACTGACTATTTTGCGATACATCTGTCATATGATTCGAGCAATAAATCACATATAAACGATCACCAACCCAACAAATCTAAAAAATAAAGGGAAAACATGAAATGGGGGTGTACCTACGTCGCCTCGACTGCTCCGGGTTTAACCGTCATTTCGATTTACCAAAACGACTTCGTCTTGCATTTTTTGGGAATGTAATACAACTTAAACCATTCAGTCTTTGTATTTGTTGGGAATGTAATCGAACAGTAATGTACACCGTATATAAATCATTTTTGAGGACTGTTATGCACTCTACCGTAAAGCTTATTATGCTGAAATAAGCTTTATGGCAGAGTGCATAACAGTTTAAATACGAGCGATTTGAAAAAGGCAAAATGAACACGTTACCTGCTCAAAAGTGATTTGCGAGGGGATGCAAATCTCGGCAGGGATGCGTTTCTCGGCATAACACCGGTGAGCAGTCCAATGGTTCGAGTTTGTCCAAAGCGGGCCCCGTCGGATTTGAAGTAGACAGCGGTATTGTTCGGGAGCAATTTCAGCGAAATGCCGATTTTTACAAGCTTTGGTACGTCTGCCATGTCCAAAACTGTGTGTCAAACCCTTCTTAGTGTCCTTTAGAATGGTTTCACACGCAAAGGTGAAGGGTTGCTCAAACTACCTGGATTTGCTGCTTTAATCCATTAGCCATTAGCATCATTCCCTAAACTGCCGCTCAGTCCCCCCACGACAACCCCCCCTCTCTCTCTCTCTCTCACTCGTTCTCTCTTTCTCTCCTACACTCTTTTTTTTCTGTCTAAAATGTTTTGGGCCACAAGATGCCCTCCTTTAAACAGAGCACTAAAGGTAAGTAAGAATAAACAATGAGTTTTTACCCCACAATGGCAAATGACCAAAAATAAAGTGGGCCTCGACGTGGATGAAGTCCAATCAATTTAAAATCAATCAGGTCAAGTCAAGTAATGTTTTTTATATATCCCTTAATCACAAGTAGTCTCAAAGGGCTGCAGAGATCAGACTATTGCAAAATACAGACTATCATTGCACCATCTGATTTAAACCTCCATTAGGGCAAGGAAAAACTCAAATATCTCAGCATGAGGAAAATGAAGAAACCTTGAGAAGGTACCGCAAATGAGGTAATCCCCCTTCCAGAATGACGAGGCTGTAATGGATGTTGCATTAACAAATTGTCACGTTAATTTTTTTTTTTATTTAAAAAAAGAAAAGTACAATATATAATGAAGAATGAAAATTTAAAATAAAAAGGTTGACCGGGTTGCAATGGATGTAGCATTAACAAACAGTACACAGATACTGTCAAAATGGAATATAGGTCATTCTTGTGATTTATAATATAAGTGTGTTTTAAGCCTTGTCAAGTCAAGTCAGATTCATTTATAAAGCCCTTAATCACAAAAATGTCTCAAAGGACTGTCAGGAACCAGGAACGGAGACGGGAACCCAATTGCGTTAGTTTCTAAGTTTTATTTGAAAAGAGATGTAAGCTAGCACCCACGATCCAGTGATCGTTGATTGTGGGGAGCAGGTCGCTTCGTGACGCGGAAGTCGCACTTCTCTTAGCGGGAGCTGAAGGTTCGCAGCGATCGGACGGACGGCAGTCCTGTGACAGGTAGGCAGAATCAATACGTCTTAGCGGGGAGGTCGATGGCCAGGGCAGGAGAGTAGCTCGTAAACGTGGGGCAGAAACAGGTCAGAATCGAAGGCAGGAATCAAAACAGGAGAGTAGTTTTTGGTACTTGTTAATCTGGCGAAACACACAGGAACACAGGAGTACAATCGGACGTCCTTGTCTGGACGCTGACCGCTTAAGAAGTGAACGTCAGCAAATTAGAGAGCGCGCTCCGGGGCGCCAAACGATTGCCACAGGTGTCCTCACTTCGGCAATCATGACAAGGACTGCACAGGATTACAATTACACAACTAGACAATTCCCGCGGCAATTGTAAGAGTTGTGATTGATCTGGAAGATGATCCCGGTACGTATATATAACCCCGGTTGTTAGCATTATGAGTTAGCATAAAGTTTTTAGCTCAGAGAGATGTTTCTGTTATTTTTTACTTGGTTATGTGGGGGGACTCTGCCCCCCCACACCGGTACTGGCAAGTTCATTTGAGATGGGCCCACAACCGTTAGCAACAAGGATATGCCTTGTGGAGGTCTAAGAAACACGTTCATGGTAAAAACCATAGTAATAACACTGTTATTACACTTTAAAAACTTTTGAAATATACATGTTCAAATAGAATGGGCCGTTCGATTTTAATTGGCCCATCCGGAATGCATTGAGCCCATTCAATTTGCTGAGTCGTTAGCATATTAGCATTAGAATAATTTTGCAGCATGAAGAAGTTAGCATTTAGCCGTTAGCATCACTTTTTAGCATGTATCCGTTAACATAACTCATCAAATGAGGCCATTAGCATAATTTTTAAATATTAATTCGTTACAATATTGCCATTACCAAAAATGTTTTGCATGAAGTTAGCATTTAGCCGTTAGAATCACTCTTTAGCAGTTATCCATTAACATAAGTCGTCAACACTGCAAAAACTGCCTCTAAAAAAACAAGAAAATCTAGCCACTATTGCAGGAAATTTACTTGTTTCAAGCAAAATTATCTGCCAGTGCAGCAAGAAAATCTGACTCATAAAGTTTTCTTGAAACAAGAAAAAAAGAAAAGAAAATAAGATACCTAAAAATTTTATTATATGCAGTAATACTATTAAGTGTACTTGTCAAGTTTTTTTTTTTGTCTCATTTTAAGATATTTGTGCTTGTTTTGGAGAATTATTGTTTAGAAACAAACTGGGTTTAAGCCAGGATTGCTCAAAAGTAGTTAGCAAGAAGGTTACAACAAGATCAATATTCTTGTATTAAGTTGGAAATAAATTAGAAAATGGGTCAAAAACAAGATAAATTTGCTTGTAATAAGTAATAAAAATCTTAGGCGAGAAAGTCTTGTTTCAAGAAATTCTCTACGTTTCGATATATTATACAAATGCAAAAATAGTTTTAATGTGAAAATTACCATTTTATTGGCAAACCACAAACCTTTGTCATTATCACAAAACACAATTGACATACCAGTAACAGAAATACTCATTTTCTTGACAAGATCCTGAAACGTTTGTTGGCGAACTGTAAATCAAAGTTATCACTTACACATGTATCAGTGAACTGTCAAACAGACAACACATTTTTTTGCCTACAGGATATAGAGTGCAAGTTACCAATTTCTAAAAGAGAACTGCAAACATTATTTTTTGTCTAATTTTAAGAACATCAGTTGGGTTTTTTTTTAAATCAATGCTTAAACTCAAAACAAGGCAATTAAAACACACACTTACAGGGAGACTGAGAGGCCAAAGTGTAAGGGGTCACAAATGTTTTATAACAGAAAAAGTTCTCAAAGTACGTACATGGCTGGGTGTGTGGGTGTGTTCCCGAGGGGAGGCAGCATTATACAAAGTTATGCAAAAAAGGCCATCCAATCACTTCTTGCTTGTTTGAAAGCTGGTGTGGCATCTTTGTCATGGATTGAGTCCCCCAGGACCTCAGTTTGTAGAAGGGAAAGAACAGAGGCCACACATTTAGGGTAGGTCATATTTAATACATAATAGTATGCAATTATGTAGAATACTGCATCCCCTAGGTACCTTTGGGGTGATGGGATTGCTTCGGTTCCAAGGCAGAGAAAGGAGTCGAGATTTTCATCCACCAAAAGGAGTGGTGTGGTGAGTGGCCTTCTGTTCAGGAACGTCTCGGGGTCCTCTGTGGGCTTAACAGAACACAACATCAGTAGGACAGCAATCACATCCCTCCATTCCCCGACTAAACATGACAATTTAGTATGAAGAGGACCAACAAAAGGATCAACCATATTTGAGAAAGTTTAGTATGCACTTATGTAAAAATTTGTGACTTAACAGAAGAACATGAATGAGCGCTTCAAAGGTGGATATCATCTTCTTGGGCACAGCAACATGAGACGGGAACAGAGCTAGCAGCATGGTCAAGAGGTTTATTGCTTGCTCCTCTAAAAAAAAAAAAAATCAAATCAAATATTTGTCTCTCAGTATACAGAAACAAACAAGGATACAGATTCTATTGGTATTTGTTGGCTGTTTGTACCAGCTGAAAGTGACATTGGAGGTTTCATTGCCCTCTTGTAAACCCCATAGAGGCATAATCTAGATTTGAATTCGAGCCACCGCTCCCTCATCATTTCATTTCATTTCATTTCATTTCATTTCATTTCATGTGAATTTTGCTACAAGAGGTAGGAACACATTAGACCTGGCCTACACAAACATCAAAGGTGTATATAAAGCAGCCCCCCGCCCCCACCTTGGCTCATCAGATCACCTTTCTGTTATGCTAATTCCAGCATACAAGCCCCTGCTGACCAGAGAAAAACCTACAGTGAAGCAGGTGAGGGTTTGATTTTTTTTTTTTTTGAGGAGCAAGCAATAAACCTCTTGACCATGCTGCTAGCTCTGTTCCCGTCTCATGTTGCTGTGCCCAAGAAGATGATATCCACCTTTGAAGCGCTCATTCATGTTCTTCTGTTAATGATGTTGGAGTTGTTGTTGTCTATTATTCGTCTTAGTTCATCAAGAACCTTTGGTGGGGAAGACACACAGAAGTGTTGTATGGAAATATCCAACACATAGTAGTTAAAGCATCACTTGAAAACAACAATTATATATAGAGGTATTCTGAAAAACTATGTTCCCCTGCCCCTCCTCCATTTGTGAAAATAATTCTATTCACACTGATGATAAAACGCTAATAGACAGGTGTGTTGCAAATAACTTGCGAAACAGATGGACTATGAGATATTCTAAAGAAGGGAAAATCACACCACAATGCATAAATGCTGTTTTCCCTGTCTACATGCAGAAATAAAACCAGATTGCTCATTTTCGTTTTTCAGATAAAATACATGAAAGGTTTTCCTGCATGTAAATGGGGTCTGAAACAGCTATTTAATGTATCAAAGCAGTATGCATCCAATGTTCAAAAGAACAATTTCACTGTTCAACTGAATCAAAGTGTGAATTGTGATCATACTTACATGGTCAATATCTCGAAAGCATGGATATGCCTTCAATATTTTTGCCGGTCTGTCTTGTTCCCTTATTGTGTCCGAATCAATGAAGGCCCTCTTCCCCTCAAACTCAAGGTCAAGAAGTTGTGCCACATCAGCTCTGTTCTGTTTGGTATTGCGATATAGCTCCTGCAGAGTTGTGTAGTGTTTAGCCTGGGCCATGCGGCTGTCCTGCCTACATTCTAAAAAGGTAAAAGAAAATATCACAACACAGTTGAGGTCAAAATTATTTGCTTCTTGCTAATGTTATTCATGCTATTGTTTCTACTGGAACAAAGACAAAATGTCCACTACAGCTAATAAAGACATTCATTAATATTACTTGAGTTTGTTTGTAATGTGCACCCCTAGGAACTTGATACTGCTGACAACCTCCACAGCCTTGTTGTTGATGCAAAGTGGGGCATGGTTGGGCTGGTTTTTCCTAAAGTCGACAATGATCTCTTTAGTTTTGTCAACATTCAGGACCAGGCTGTTGTCCCTGCACCAGGCCACCAACTGCTCCACCTCCTCTCTGTAGGCCAGGTCGTTGTCGTCCCTGATGAGGCCCACCACTGTTGTGTCGTCAGCATACTTCACGATGTGGTTTGTGGCGGACCTAGGGACGCAGTCGTGTGTCATCAAGGTGAACAGCAAGGGGCTCAGGACACAGCCTTGGGGGGAGCCCGTGCTGAGGTAGATGACATCTGAGATGTTCTGACCTATCCGCACTGATTGGGGTCTGTCACTGAGGAAGTCCAGCAGCCAGTTCCGCAGGGGGGTGTTGAAACCCAGGAGTCTCATTTTGTCTACCAGATGTTGTGGGATGATGGTGTTGAATGCTGAACTGAAGTCCAGGAACAGCATCCGCACATGGGTGTTCTTCTCCTCTAGGTGTGTCAGGCTCAGGTGAAGCGCAGAGGAGATGGCATCCCTGGTGGAGCGGTTTGTCCGGTAGGCAAACTGAAAGGGGTCGAATGAGGAGGGGAGACTGGAGGTGATGTGCTCTTTAACCAGTCTTTCAAAGCACTTCATTATGATAGGAGTCAGTGCAACGGGCCGGTAATCGTTGAATGATAAGATCTGGGGTTTCTTTGGCACAGGGATGATGTTGGCAATTTTGAAGCATGATGGTACTTTGGCTTGGTCTAGCGAGGTGTTGAAAATATCTGTTAGTACACAAGCCAGCTGATCGGCGCACTCCCTAAGTATCCGCCCCGGAATCTTGTCCGGGCCTGGAGCCTTCCTTGTGTTGACCCCTCTCAGGGTCTTTCTCGCGTCGGTTGAGTCCAGGTGGAGTGCTCTTTCGTCCTGATTTGGAACCGCTTTCGCTGCAAGGGTGCCGTTTTGTGCCTCGAACCTTCCAAAGAATTTGTTGAGGTCATTCAGAAAGTCCATGCTAGTGTCCTGCACTGGGGCGGTGGTTGGCTTGTATTTGGTGATGGCCTGAATGCCTTTCCACATATCCCTGGTGTTGGTTGTATTGAGGAAACGTTCCTGGATTTTTTGACTGTGCGTTCGCTTTGCTAGTCTGATAGCACGGTTCAGGTTAGCCCTCACTGATCTCAGCGCCTCCTTGTCACCAGATTTAAAGGCAAGGTTCCGTACTTTTAGTTGTTTGCGTATCTCAGCAGTCATCCAGGGCTTCTGATTGGCACGGGTGCATATAGTTTTGGTATTGCTGACGTCTTCTGCGCATTTACTGATATAGGCTGACACAGAAATGCCGTACTCATCTATATTTATTTTGTTGTTGTAAGTGGCAGCCGATTTAAACATGTCCCAATCAGTGCAATCAAAGCAGTCCTGTAGTGCCTCCATTGCCCCCTCAGACCACACCCTCACCTGCTTCACTGTAGGTTTTTCTCTGGTCAGCAGGGGCTTGTATGCTGGAATTAGCATAACAGAAAGGTGATCTGATGAGCCAAGGTGGGAGCGGGGGGCTGCTTTATATACACCTTTGATGTTTGTGTAGGCCAGGTCTAATGTGTTCCTACCTCTTGTAGCAAAATTTACATGAAATGAAATGAAATGAAATGAAATGATGAAATGAAATTTCAAATTTACGTGCTGATGGAAATGCGGGAGAACTGTTTTCATATTGGCCTGGTTAAAGTCCCCCGCCGCAATAAAAATGCACTCGGTGTAAGCATGCTGCAGTTCACTCACAGTTCGGTAGAGAACGTCCATTGCCTCCCTCGTATTAGCGCTGGGGGGCACGTACACGGCAGTAATGATGGTCGCGCTAAACTCCCTCGGTAGGTAGAAGGGTCTGCAGATCACCGTCAAAAGTTCAATGTCTCGTGAGCAGTGATTCGTGATTATCTTCGCATTTCTACACCAGTTGTTGTTTGTATAAATGCATAGACCGCCACCCTTGCTTTTGCCGGTGAGCTCGCCGCTTCTATCAGCGCGGAAAGCAGTTAGCCCCACAATGCTAACAGCGTCATTCGGGATAGATGAGTTTAGCCATGTCTCCGTCAGAATTAAAGCACAACAGTTCGTCAACTCACGGTTCGATGTGAATTCCACTTGTAAATGGTCCAATTTGTTGTCCAGGGAGCGGACGGTGGATAGGAAAATGGATGGTAGAGGCGTTTTGAAGGGTTTGGCCTTCATCCGAGCCGTTAGCCCGGCCCGACAACCTCGTTTCCTTCCCCGGTCACAGCGCTTCCGCTTGCCACTTTTACTCGCTGCTTTGTAGGCCGCTGTGTTCTGTTGACGTAGCACTCCGAGGCTAAGTAAAAACTCCAGAGTGATCGTCGAAATTTGCACTGGATTTCTGGATGTTCGCATATCCAGCAAAAAACTGCGATCGTATATTAATCTGCAGTTAGAGTTGTCTTTGTTCGCCCTCATAAACTGAGTCGAAGATTGGGGTTTTTGACCAGAATGTGAGAAACTGTCGGGAGCAGATGCAGCCCCAGCCATACAGGGCGCCGCCATTTTTGTCATCCAACTATGTGCAGTGCTGATTTATCTTGTATTTTGTGTAATTTCAATGAATGGGTCTACTCCATTGTGAATGCTACATTTTTTTATAAAATTACAGAGAGCATCAGCTTGTTTTGCTGGAGTGCTGGTTATGACCTTCACTTTCTGGGCTGCTGATGGTGCTACTGCAGCTTGGGGAGACAATGAAAGTGAAAGTGCTGGAGTCAAAATCCCCCTCATCTTCTTTCTCTGTGGCGCCAAACTCAAGGCGTCTCTTTTTTTCCCCTTGCTGGTGTAGCCCCCTGCGTTTTGCGTGGAGTCCTGATGTTTTGCAAAAGCAGGATATGCATGTGTGGATACTGTATATGAATTTATGTTCATGCTGAACAAAGAGAGAAACTGTTTAACATGTAATCCTGGTCGCTTAGATTAGTACAGGGCTCTTGTCGTAATGTTGACTAGTTTTAACGTTATATATTATAGTTAACAGTTTAAATCAACGACCATTTTGTAAGGGGTTAGCTCAATTCCATAGTTAACGGTTTAAATCAACGACCGTTTATTAAGGGGTTAGCTTAAAACTTGAGCTCACCCCTTACAAAACGGTCATTCATTTAAACCGTTAACTACGCATAAATACCGTTAAGAATCATATTTTACTTTTAATCACATTGTTTCTTGTTAAATGTTAAGACAATACAAACTTTTAGTTGTAAAAGTATTTTCACTTCTCTCGAAGTCAAAATACCGAATGGAGTTCGTCGAACGTTGAGGTAGTATGAGCGAGTCCAAGTAGTTCCGAATAAATGGGCGGAACCATACAAAGGAACGCAATATACAATTATCAAACAAAATCTATGAACTATCTCAGGGAAAAAATATAGTGTTCTCATTTATAAATATTAAATTTGTGTTTCGAAGTAAAGACTATCCAGTTTTAGTTAGGACACTGTACGGGTCAGCCACTTGCATTGTAAATGGCATCCCTATTGTTTTGATATGGAATTCTCCAGCGCGAAAAAGGCGGAAACTAAGCATCAGCTTGTTTTGCTGGAGTGCTGGTTATGACTTCGGGGTCCCCTTCACTTTCTGGGCTGCTGATGGTGCTACTTCAGATTGGTGAGACAATGACAGTGAAAGTGCTGGAGTCAAAATCCCCCTCATCTTCTTTCTCTGTGGTGCCAAACTCAAGGCGTCTCTTTTTTTCCCCTTGCTGGTGTAGCCCCCTGCGTTTTGCATGGAGTCCTGATGTTTTGCAAAATCAGAATATGCATGTGTGGATACTGTATATGAATTTATATTCATGCTGAACAAAGAGAGAAACTGTGTAACATGTAATCCTGGTCGCTTAGATTAGTACAGGGCTCTTGTCGTAATGTTGACTAGTTTTAACGTTATATATTATAGTTAACAGTTTAAATCAACGACCGTTTTGTTAGGGGTTAGCTCAATTCCATAGTTAACGGTTTAAATCAACGACCGTTTATTAAGGGGTTAGCTTAAAACTCGAGCTAACCCCTTACAAAACGATCATTGATTTAAACCGTTAACTTTGCATAAATACCGTTAAGATAATATTTTATTTTTAATCACATTGTTTCTTGTTAAATGTTAAGACAATACAAACCTTTTAATTATAAAAGTATTTTCACTTCTCTCGAAGTCAAAATACCGAATGGAGTTCGTCGAACGTTGGGGTTGTATGAGCGAGTCCAAGTAGGTCTGAATAAATGGACGGAACCATATAAAGGAACGCAATATACAATTATTAAACAAAATCTGTGAACTATCTCAGGGGAAAAATGTAGTGTTCTCATTTATAAATATTAAATTTGTGTTTCGAAGTAAAGACTATCCGGTTTTAGTTAGGACACTGTACGGGTCAGTCACTTGCATTGTAAATGGCATCCCTATTGTTTTGATATAAAATTCTCCAGCGCGAAAAAGGCGGAAACTAGCAACTAACGTGTGCAACACCATCAACAGAGGACAAAGACTAGGAACCTTCCCGTGGTGTCCTGCGAAGGGCTCTCTCCCGGGGGAGCCTTACGAATCCAACTCAGTCCACTCAGACTCGCTCTTTCTTTCTTTCTTGGTCCTCTCTCCTTCTTTGTCTCTCCTTTTCTCTCTTCCCCCTTTACACTCTTGTCTCTCATTTTCTCTATCCCTCTCTTTCCTACTCTCTCCCCACCTCTCTCACTCTCTTTTCCCCCTTTTTGCGTTTTACTCTGTCTGTCTTTCTCTCTTTCTATCTGTCCCTCTCTTTCTCTCTCTTCTACTCTCCTCTCTCTGCTCTTCTTAGGGCGGGCGACTTCGAGAGCAACCCTGGCCCCCAGTCCAAATGCCAGTGGTGCTTTCGAACCATTCACTGCGACCACACCCCAATCACCTGTACTATCTGCCCAAGGGTCTGTCCGAACGTACTAAGGACTTTAGAGGCTTCGTCTGCTTGGTTTGCTTGGGTCGCACCCCGTCAGGCCTGGCGGCACAGGACAGTCGCAGCCCCCTCTCCTTCGGAGAACTCCGTAGCCTCCCACGAGCGAGTCTGGCGCAACTATGGATTACCTTATGCGCCTTGAGTGACTCAACGACGACGACACCATCAACACAACCAAACTCGATTTGATTACAGTACAGTGGGACCTCGCTACTTCGCGGTTTGACGTTCGCGGGTTCAGAGCTTCGCGGGTCTAAAAAAATAATAAAAATATATATATATATATATATATATATATATATATATATATATCATCTCATCTCATTAGCTGCACCGCTTATCCTCAGTAGGGTCGCGGGGTGCTGGAGCCCATCCCGGCAATCATCGGGCAGTGGGCAGGGGACACCCTGAACTGGTTGCCAGCCAATCGCAGGGCACACGGGGACAGACATCTCACTCGCTCTTTCACACCTAGGGACAATTTGGACCGCCCAATTCACATTAAATGCATGTTTTTGGAATGTGGGAGGAAAACGGAGTCCCCGGAGGAAACCCACGCAAGCAGGGGGAGAACATACAAACTCTGGTCTGGAGCTGGATTTGAACCCACGCAGGAGGTTCCCATGACTTGAACTGTGCCACACATGCGCTAACCACTGCCCCACCGTGCTTTATATATATATATATATATATATATATATATATATATATATATATATATATATATATATATATATATATATATCATCTCATTAGCTACACCGCTTATCCTCAGTAGGGTCGCGGGGGTGCTGGAGCCCATCCCGGCAATCTACAGTGCATCCGGAAAGTATTCACAGTGCTTCACTTTTTCCACATTTTGTTATGTTACAGCCTCATTCCAAATTGTATTAATTTAATCTCTTATCTCAAAATTCTACACAAAATACTCCGTTATGACAATGTGAAAAAGTTTTTTTTTGAATTTATTAAAAATAGAAAAACTAAGAAATCATATTTACATAAGTATTCACAGCCTTTGCTTAATACTTTGTTGATCCACCTTTGGCAGCA
Source organism: Urocampus carinirostris (assembly GCF_059441175.1). Taxonomy (NCBI): domain Eukaryota; kingdom Metazoa; phylum Chordata; class Actinopteri; order Syngnathiformes; family Syngnathidae; genus Urocampus; species Urocampus carinirostris. Next base: position 45,445,508 of record NC_142356.1, on the reverse strand, counting down.
AATACAGCCTCAAGTCTTTTTGAATATGATCCCACAAGTTTAGCACACCTATCTTTAGGCAGTTTTGCCCATTCTTCTAAACAATAGCTCAAGCTCAAAAAGGTTGGATGGGAGACGTTTGTGCACAGCCATTTTCAGATCTCTCCAGAGATGTTCGATCGGATTCAAGTCTGGACTCTGGCTGGGCCACTCCAGGACATTCACGGAGTGGTTCTGAAGCCAATCTTTTGAGATCTTGGCTGTGTGCTTTGGGTCGTTGTCCTGCTGAAAAATGAACCTTCGCCCCAGCCTGAGGTCAAGAGCGCTCTGGAGCAAGTTTTCATCCAGGATATCTCTATATGCATTCATTTTTCCTTCTACCCTGACTAGTCTGCCAGTTCCTGCTGCTGAAAAAACATCCCCACAGCATGATGCTGCCACCACCATGCTTCACTGTAGGGATGGTATTGGCCTAGTGATGAGCCTGGTTTCCTCCAAACATGGCGCCTGGCATTCACACCAAAGAGTTCAATCTTTGTCTCATCAGACCAGACAATTTTGTTTCCCATGGTCTGAGAGTCATTCAGGTGCTTTTTGGCAAATTCCAGACGGGCTTCCATGTTTCTTTTACTAAGGAGTGGCTTTCGTCTGGCCACTCTACCATACAGGCCTGATTGGTGGATTGCTGCAGAGATGGTTGTCCTTCTGGAAGGCTCTCCTCTCTCCACAGAGGAACGCTCGAGCTCTGACAGAGTGACCATCGGGTTCTTGGTCACCTCCCTGACTAAGGCCCTTCTTCCCCGATCGCTCAGTTTAGAAAGGCCGGCCAGCTCTAGGAAGAGTCCTGGTGGTTCCAAATGTCTTTCATTTACAAAAAATGGAGGCCACTGTGCTCATTGGGACCTTCAAAGCATCAGAATTTTTTTTGTATCCCTCCCCAGATTTGTGCCTCAGGACAATCCTGTCTCGCAGATCTACAGACAGTTCTTTTGACTTCATGCTTGGTGTTTGTGCTCTGACATGCACACTCAACTGTTGGACCTTATATAGACAGGTGTGTGCCTTTCCAAATCATCTCCAATCAACTGAATTTACTGCAGGTGGACTCCAATTAAGCTGTAGAAAGATCTCAAGGATGATCAGTGGAAAAAAGATGCACCTGAGCTCAATTTTGAGCTTCATGGCAAAGGCTGTGAATACTTTTGTAAATGTGATTTATGAGATTTCTATTTTTAAAAAATTCAAAAAAAGTTTAAAAAAAAAGTTTTTCACAATGTCATAATGAATTCTTTTGTGTAGAATTTTTAGATGAGAGATTAAATTAATACAATTTGGAATGAGGCTGTAACATAACAAAATGTGGAAAAAGTGAAGCGTTGTGAATACTTTCCGGATGCACTGTATTTTTATATACCGTATTTTCCGCACTATAAGGCGCACCGGGTTATAGGACGCACCCCGAAAAAATAGTTTTTGGTCCTAGTTTTGACATACATAAGACGCACCCGATTATAAGGCGCTACAATGGGAACGTGGACAAAACAGTCAGATAGTTCAGTCCAACTTATTACCCCCTTAATATTCCCAAATCTTGCAAAGACGCAAATACGTGTCGAGAACACGTGCGGATGCTGTGTCCGTACGATGTCACTTAAATGCATCGTTCCATCATTCAGAAGGTTAAAGTCTTGGGATTCAAGAAATGCCAACCATTCCCTAGTTTATATTTTCTTTTTCGCTCGCAACTTTACTGTGCATATGACAATAAAAACTTGGAATTGAGTTTAATTTAAAAATAGACACTCTATTCCATCCATTATCTGAACCGCTTATCACAGAAAAATCGAGTTCAGTCTGAAACAAGATATATAGCCGGAGTAGCTCACCGAAGTCGTTGTGTTCATGATAATGTGCAGCCGTGGTCCTCTTATATCCGTGAGTGTAGTAAATCCAGAATAAAATATTTACAAAGACAGTATAGTAAAAAATGCTTTCTGTATGCCGTCAGCCACGTGCTATACAAATTCATCTTTTTCGGCCAATTGCAGGCTTTGTTTTGCCGTGAAAGCCAATGCCAGCCTGTAAATGATAAAAAGGATCCGCCTCTTGACCTCCGATTAACTTTAGCCAATAGCGATCGATTCAACTGATGATTGACACATTGGTTAGCCAATGAAACGCCGGTAAATAAATCTCAGCATACACCGCGGACTACTTGGTGTTCGGGGGAAAATCTAATTGGCGGCTGCAAGTTAGTTGCAAGACTTTGCGAACTAATATTGATCCATAAATAAGGCGCACGGTATTATAAGGCGCATGGTCAGCTTTTGTAAAAAATAAAGGCTTAAATGTCTATTCTTAACACATCGTACCTTATAGTGCGGAAAATACGGTATATATATATATATATATATATATATATATATATATATATATATATATGTGTGTGTGCGGCACAGTTCAAGTCATGGGAACCTCCTGCGTGGGTTCAAATCCAGCTCCAGACTTCCTGTGCGGAGTTTGTATATTCTCCCACTGCTTCCAAGGGTTTCCTCCGGGCACTCCGGTTTCCTCCCACATTCCAAAAACATGCATTTCAGGTGAATTGGCCGGTCCAAATTGTCCCTAGGTGTGAATGAGCGAGTGAGATGTCTGTCCCCGTGTGTATATATATATATATATATATATATATATATATATATATATATATATATATATTTTTTTTTTTTTTTTAAGCATTTTTGAAGGGGCGTCGCTACTTCACGGATTTTCAATTTTTGCGGGTGGTTTTGGTCCCCATTAACCGCAATAACTAAATAATAAGACTTTCATCATCACGGATTCAAAAGACACGCTTCTTACTTTTGGATTGATAAATAATATTTTTGTTGTAGATTCATCTTTATTTCGTTGCGAATATCAAATATATGATACATTGGATTTCATTCGAGATTTACTGTCTTATGAAATTGCTGTACCAAATGCTGCCCTGGCAACAGAGTTCATAGATTTGGAGAAATTAGCTGATTACACTGCATACCACTTTGTACCATTTAATGAAAAGATATACGTTTTTAGAAAATATGACTTAACTGGTGTGCTCTTGAATTCGAGTGTTTAAAATGACACATTATGAACGGCAGAAATTGTGCTCATTTATGCATGAGTTTACATTTTGACAAACACTAAATATATTTGATATTTGGACTGAGGCTTGTGGGGGCTATCTGTATGAGCAAGGCCTAGCTGGCTCCGGACTTTGGACGCAGAATTAAATGTGATTCTATGCAATTTTAACATGTTCGTTCTATGTTGCCACTTTGTGCATGTGATTGGCAAGATATTTGTGTGTGTTTAGCCCCTGCCAAGCGGCTACAATGTAAATATGTGAACAAACCATGTGGTGAAATGCAGAGCTGGGGATTAAGATGGAAACTGGATGAGTGCTGTTGTGCCTACAAGCCAATCAAACTTAAGGACCTCTTACACAAATCTCCTGATTATTATTATTTTTTAACATTATATTGGTGTTTTGATGGGTATGTCATGTTGGATGAAGGCGTCTACCAAACATGTAACCATAGCTATAATTTAAAGTAGTTGAGGTATTCCCCACAGTCTTTTGAGAAAAGTTCATGCTTTGTTATTGTTAATGGCCGACTAAATTGATAAAATCAGATTTAAGTTTAGTGACATTTACAGACTAGACATTGTTTCCCACAGTGCTTTATAGTTAAGGCTACACCTGCTACCTTAACTGGCTAATGTCTATTCTTAAAACATCGTACCAAGAGTAAAAGGTTTAATATTGAACACTTAATTGTCCATCCATCCACCCATCTTCTACCGCTTTGTCCCTTTCGGGGTCACGGCTGGGAGGGCTGGAGCCTATCCCATTTACCTCGGGCGTAAGGCAGGGTACACCCTGGTTGAGTCGCCACCTCATCACATGGCCAACACAGACAGACAAACAACCATTCACACTGCCACACTGAATTGTACCTGAGTAAATGAATACATATAATGATTCATAAAATAAATTCTTACATTATCTCAATGAGTTGGGTTCCATTCTTAAAACAAGTTGATGTGAATCTTGAAACAAGTAAAAAATATCCTTAAGCTGAGTTGTTAATATGCCTATAGGCTATCTCTTCAACAATTTAAGATACATTTGCTTACAATTACTTGAATAATCTAAGTTAGTTGGCACAATATTAATTTTCTTGAAACAAGTGATAGTATCTTAACTATCTTCAGCCTGAATAAGTAAATAAGTCCCCAAAAAATTGTGATCAGATAAATACACTGAATTCAAGTAAATTACACTAGTCCATACTTTCAATTTTTGCAGTGAACATGAGACCATTGGCATAATTTGTAAATATGAAGTCATTAAAATATTGCCTTTACCAAAATTTTTTAGCATGAAAAAGTTAGCATTTAGCCGTTAGCATCACTTTTAAAAATGTACCTGTTAGCATAACTCATTAACATGAGGCCATTAGCATAAGTTGTAAATATGAAGTCGTTAAAATGTAGCCAAACTTACCAAAAAATTTTACTATGAAGAAGTTAGCATTGCCGACAGTGTTTACAGCTAGCTTGCGCTAATACTTGGGCTGGCTGCGCCAGCCCAACCCATTGCTGACAGTGTTTACAGCTAGCTTGAGCGAATACTTGGACTGGCTTAGCCAGCCCAACTTGTCACCAACAGTTTTTACTGCTAGCATTAGTAGGCATAGCATCAACCTCTCATCGCTACTACTTGGGCTGGCAACTGATCACCAACAGTGTTTACAGCTAGCTTGCGCTAATGTTGTGGCTGGCTATGCCAGCCCAACACTTTGCTAGCGGCGCACATAGTTAGCATCCTCTCGCTAGCATCCACTCTTTGGAATTCACCATTTACCCATGGTTAAAGGAAATTTGGGTCGGGCCACCCTGGACAGTCCCTGCTTACTATGACTACCGTCTGGAAAAGCCCTCATTTCCATGACTACCCATAGAAATGAATGGGCCCATGTATTACGGATGGGAGAATTTTAAAACCCATTATTCCAGATGGGGACTCGTATCGCTGTGAATAGACACACAACAAGAGTCCTGGTCGGGCCGAAATTTTTGGTATATGAATCGATGGGGTATTCTAAAAGCTCTGGGAGGAGTTCCCCGTTAAAAGTCGGCGGAAGAAGATAGATATAATAATAATATCTCGGAGGATTATAATAGTTGCAAGCACAACTACATTGCCCTGTGCTTACAGCACTTGGCAATGTAGTCGTGCCTTGCTGAAGCAACCAAAACTAATTACCTGATCTTAAACCAACATGCGGGCAAGGAACAACTCAAAACCTCAGCGTGAGGAAAAAGAGAAACCTTGAGATGGGACCTCACAAGTGGTAATCCCCCTTTCAGGATGACCAGGGTGAATTAGATTTAGCATTACAGTACACAAACATAGTAAACACTAGGTAACATGTTGAAAATTTGTCCGGAAAGTGCATGACAGCAACGATGCCCCCAGCCTGTAAATTAGTCCAGAAAGTCTATGACGGCCACGACGCAGCTTCCCATCTCTGCCAGCTGGTCAATGCAGGCGTTGACATGCTTCAGGTCAAACGCTGGTCCACTGACTCATCTCAAATCGTCCTTCTCCTTCGTATCACCACCAGCCAGGCAGTCGGAAAAAGACAGGACAGTACAGAATATGAGGTGGGCATCAATCATAAGCTTTGGAAAAGAAGTGTGTCTTAAGCCTTGATTTAAAAACTTCCATTGAGGTTGCAGATCTTATCTCCGGAGGCAGGGCATTCAATAGCACCAAGGCCCGGATGGAGAACGCTCTCAAGCCTGCAGACTTCTTGGCTCTCGGGGTCACAAGTAAACCGGCATTTTCCGAGCGGAGACTCCGTGCAGGAACATAGGGGGAAATCAAATCAGATAAGAGGGTGCAAGTCCATGCAAACATTTGTATGTTAATAAGAGAACCTTAAAGTCACATCTTAAGTGGACTGGGAGCCAGTGCAAGTTGGCCAATACAGGAGTAATATGCTCAAACTTTTTCGTCTTAGTCAAAAGTCTAGCTGCCGCATTCTGAACCTAGACATGGGGAGACCAGAAAGCAATACATTATAGCAGGGGTCGGGAACCTATGGCTCGCGAGCCATATATGGCTCTTTCTATGAGTATCTGTGGCTCAGAGACAAATTTGATTGCATGCAAAATGTCTCCATCTTGCTTAAAACTTGAGTTGTCTATCCTATTCTGATACACGCAAAGCCAAACCAAAGCTAAAAAACATGATCTTACTTTGCAGTATATATAGGGCATGTTTTTCACTACAATTTACAGTCAAGGTGTCACACAAAAAAAGGGGGAAAAAAACTCGTTTTGGTTGTACAACGCTAAAGAATCCTTTATATAAAAGTTCACTATATAATCTGTGTTCATTGTTCAGATACCTTATGATGAATCCACAGAACTGTAAATACGCCAAAACACCAGAAGAGAACTTAGTCATTTGATTGGGTGAGTGGGAGGGATGGGTGGAGCTATGCAATAAGTGCAAGCACTCCCTCCCATCTCTCGCCCTACGCTGTCTGCGCCAAAAGTGAGCTCATCAGGCTCCCTATTTGCAGAATGTTGTGACGTTTTTACACAATAACTGCTTGCATCTGGTTTTGAAACCAATATATATGAAAAAAAGGGTCAAAAGGAGTTTAACCGATCTTGATTAATTGCAAGAAAGAGACAAGTTTAAAGTGGTATGTTTGTTGATTTTGGGACAGGGGCTCTGGCATTATTCTCTTTTCATAATTTTTATCAAATCATCAAAAATAAATGTGCTGAAGACTAAGCTTTTGTCTGGGGCGCGGGTTTAGCAATTTAGTAAATTTGTCTCATAATATATGGCGTGACTCTTTCCCAAAATAAAATTAATATTTTTTGCTTTTATGGCTCTTTGAGTCAAAAAGGTTCCCGACCCCTGCATTACAGTAATCAAGCCGAGAAGTAATAAACGCATGAATTAAAACCTCTGCATCTGATTTGGACAGCATCGAACGAATCTTCGCAATATTACGGAGGTGGTAGAAAACTATTCTAGTAATATTTTTCACGTGTGACTGAAACGATGGATTAGGATCAAATATAACACCTAGATTTTTGACCCGAGTCAATATGGGTGATATTACATTTGTCTAGGTTCAGGGCAGTGTTTGAAAAAAAAACTCACAACATTGAGCTGGACCAATAATCGACATTTCAGTTTTTTTCTCGGTTAAGGCGCAAAAAAATAAGTGACATCCATCTTTGAATCTCAGTAAGGCAAGCCTCCAGATTTTGAAAATTTAACTGTCCAGTTGTCTCCAGTGGCACATACAGTTGAGTGCCATCTGCATAGAAATGGAAACTAATATTATACTTGCAGATAATGTCACCAAGTGGTGTTCCACAGGGGACATCAGAGTGTTTAGAGGTCAGATTGCCATAGTTAACACGTTGCATCCTGTCTGACAGGAAGGACCTAAAACACGAGAGTACAGTTCCTGAGATACCAATGCATTCCAGATGAACAAGCAATATGTTGTGGTCGACAGTATCAAAAACAGCACTGAGATCCAGTAGCAGTAACATTGATGAGGCACCGGAATATATTGCTAAAAGGAGATCATTGGTTACTTTAGCCAGGGCTGTCTCAGAAGAGTGATTTGCCCTAAATGCTGACTGGCCAGTTCAAAAGAGGGTATTTTCTGACACGAAGTCATTTAGCTGCTGTGCAACGACCTTTTCAAGTAAAAATGGCAGATTTGACACTGGCCTATAATTACCTAGGCTTTCTGGATCAAGGTTAGGTTGCTTAAGCAAGGGTTTAATGACGGCAGACTTGAAAGCTAAAGGAACAATACCCAAGGATAGCGATATATTAATAATATTTAAAACTGATGGTCCTAAGATCCCAAACAGATCCTTCACCAATGAAACTGGAAACGGATCAGGCAGGCAAGTAGTTTGTTTGGCCCTACTAACCATCTGTGTTAGACTATCAAAGGACAAATCATTGAAACTGGAGAATGTTTCTGAACAATCGCCGACACAGTCCTTTCTTAACACCTCCACATTTTTGAGGTAGGATGAGGTTGTAGAGCGTACATTTAAAATTTCATTCCTAATGAGTTGAATATTTCTATTAAAACATTCCATAAAGTCATCAGCAGAATAAGTAGAACTATTTGGGTTAAGTTGTTGTCTGGAAGGTTTCGCAATTGTGACAAACAAAAATTTCGGATTACACTTACGTATAACGATAATCTTAGAGAAAAACGATGCTTTAGCTGAGGCAAGAACTACTTTATATTTCAGCAAGCTGTCACACCAGGCCAGTCGGAAGACCTCCAGCTTTGCAGTGCGCCAATTTCGTTTAAGTTTCCTGCAACCTTGTTTGAGTGACCTGGTTTCTTCAGTAAACCAAGGTGTATGCTTCTTAGGTCGAAATGTATGCCTTAGGGGCGCCACAGAAACAAGAACATTAACCAAAGCAGTATTAAAGTTGTTTGTGAGTGAGTCAACAGACCCAGTGTACGAAGGGAAGGCTGCAGTTACCGTAGGTAATAGTTCTTTTAAAGCTAATCCCATTGCAGGGCGGATATTGTGACTGCTAAAACCTAAATTTTCCTTATCACTGTAAACATTGAACAGCACCTCTCACTTAACAAGATCGTGATCAGAGATGGCATTAGGATACGGTAACACTGTAACATTTGAGGCTACTACGCCCCGGGTCAGAACAAGATCTAGAGTTTTCCCATCTTTATGTGTGGGCACATCAACTATTTGATTGAAACCAAATGTATCAATCAGTGACTTAAAAGCATTTGCAAGTGAATTTGATTTTATGTGAACATTAAAATCACCAATAATTACAACATTGTCCGCATAAGTTACTAACAGTTCCGAAAATTCATCCAAAAAATGTAAGTATGGTCAAGGTGGGCGATACACAACAACTACATAAATTGGTGTTGACATTAAAGACCTCATAACAAGTGCTTAAAACGTTTTAATAACAGTAGGGGTACCAGGAGTAAATTTCAACTTACTTTCCGATAAAATAGCAACGCCGCCACCTTCTTTGCATGGTCATGCCAAGTGCGAACTCACAAAGTTAGGGGGAGAAGCCTCATTTAACACTACAAACTCATTTTGTTTTAACCAGGTCTCACAAAGGCCAACAAGTTTAAGATTGTTTTCATTAATAATAATAATAATAATAATAATTTCCTTTGTATTGTCATTCTTTAATAAGGTCATTGACAAGTAAAGCTTTGGAGGCTAGTGATCTAATATTCAGAAGGCCAAGCTTCAGCACTGGACTGAGCTGAGCCCTTTCCCGAGTTTTGAACCTTATGGTTACCTTGGTGGTAACCTCCACAGGATTATACTGCCAGTCCCGCGTCTTGTGCTTTGCATGGCGGCAGATGCGGCCCGAATTCCATACCACAGAATATTGTTGACAGGTGGAGTAGCAGGATGACTAGTGGTAGAAAATAATGTTATTTCTTCTCCCTCCTCACCTAACAAGGGAAAATCAGAGGTAAGAAGCACAGAAGAAGATGCTATTGAACACAGTACAGTTCAGGGTGTGTGGTGCAGGCAATGGAACGCTCTAAACTACAAAAACTATGTGAATCTAGCATAGCGCTAGTTACAGACTCCACACCCGTGATCACAGGTTCACTCAGGTTCATCACCTGTGACCTGGCCTGCACTAGTGTACGCTGTCATGGAAGGCTTAAACAGTAATATATTTTTAGAAAGAGTGAGAGCACCTTCCCAGTTAGGGTGAAGGCCGTTTCTCCTCAGCAGGTCAGGTCGGCCCCAGAAAGCAGGCCAGTTCCACATACCTAAATCCCTGCTGACTACAGAAACTTGCCAGCCACCGGTTTAGCGAGACAAGTCTGCTAAACCTCTCATCATTGCCTCTCGCAGGCAAGGGGCCAGAGACAATTACAGATGCAGAGTCATCTTTCTGGCGAGATTACAGGCCCTAGCAATATTTTCCTTTGTAATCTCAGATTGCCTCATTTTAGTATCATTAGAGCCGACGTGAATGACTATATCGGTGTAGCTAGCCCTGTCCTGGTGTCTAGATTTGCATGTCAGCTCCCTCAAATTAGCCTCAACGTCGGGTGCTCTGGCCCCAGATATACACATAATCGTGGCTGGGGTGCTAATCTTTATGTTACGGGTGATGGAGTCACCTATAACTAGGGTGCGGGCTCCAGTAGACCGGGGTGGAGTGGGACTAGCTAGGGGGCTGAACTTATTATGTGTCTGGATTGGCTCACCGCGATTAGCATGCCGTTTAGGGCTAATGCTAACCGGACTAGCAGGTTCGCTACAACCCACGCTAGCAGTGGTTTTCCTTTTAAACTGCTCTAGCTCAGGGACACGTCCCTCTAGAAGGGCTAAACACAAAACCATTGTTCGTGCGTGATTTTCACTGAAACCTGGCTAGACAAATAATTTCCAGATGTGGTTATCAAGCTTGCTAGCCGCCACCGCATACCGCTTCGAAGGACGGCGGACTCTCATAAAAATATCAGTGGCGGACTATTCATCTACATAAACAACTCCTCGTGCACAAATATTAAGGTAAAGGGAAAACTTTGTTGCTGAGACTCAGAATTTTTACTATTAAATTGCTGTCCTTTTTATCCCCGAGGGGAGTCCTCTTGTGTTTACATATGCACTGTATAAATTCCACCAGGCGCTAATGCTAAGCTAACATTAGCAAAAGTGAGCAGCTGCATCAATAACAGACTGATAGCACATTGGGACAGTGTTTTTATTGGTGCTGGGGACTTTAATCACCGGATTTAAAATCAGTGCTTCACAAATTCCACCAAAATGTGAAGTGTGCTACCAGAGGAGTTATAACTTTAGACCAAGTGTATACTGATATAGCAGATGCATACAGAGCCCAGGCCTACCCCCACCTGTGTCTGTATGACCACCTATCTCTTTTGCTTCACCCAGGGTACATACCAAAATTCAAGAATGTTGGGATTACAACAAAGACAGTGAGAATATGGCCACAGTCATCCCATGCTACAGGACTGTTTCCACCACACAGACTGGGATGCTTTAAAGGAACAGGACACTAATGATCGTGTCACACTGGACAGTTACACCTCTGCGGTGCTGGACTACATATGTTTCTGCATGGAAATCGTCACATTCTGGAAACAGTTCTGTGAGTTCACCAAAACACCACCATGGATGACACACGGTGTAACAACTTATAAAAGTAAAGGACCATGCTTTCCACTCGGGTGACAAGGAAGCATACAGCATTGCTAGGGCTGACCTTAGAGAAGCATCCAAACTGCTGTTGGAATCCTAACTATAAGAATGTACCAAACGTTTACCAAAATGATCGAATTAGTTATCTGACTCCATTAACCAAACACGACCTACATTCATTTAACAATTATGCGTTTTTTGAGAGAGACAAAAGACCAGGCAGTAGGCTGTTCCACACGGGGGCGGGTTTATTCACAACAGCAGATCTAAGTGTGCCCACAGGAGACGACTACCCCCCGATTTGTCCAGGATCATTTATACATTTCAACAAACAATTCAAAGACATCCCACTATTCCCCAATTTGCTATGTGTCATCTGCAACTAACTTTAGCTTTCTCTTATTGGCTATTTTCTCCCCGCATGATGGCGTCTCGGCTCCTCCTATGGGCGGGCTCCACAATCTCACACACCAGCGGCGCCCCGAAGTCTGACCTTCTACGTCTGACCTTCTGTGTCAGCACTCCCAGGCATTCTGTTATCAGAAGTGTCCTAGACAAAATAACTGCCATTTATGCATTGTGGGTCCGACACGGGGATCATCATGTACTGGCCACCAGGTGGCAGCAGGCCCAAGGTGTGCTTGAGTGTTTTAACCGTAAGAGATAAGATACAAGGTATACAACAACATCCGCAAAGCACCATGATAGCTGTATATACTGCCACTGAAATTAATATAGAGCTAATCAGACTTTTCCATTTACCAAAGACATTCAACCATCCTGACCACATTTCCGAATCTACTCCTGAATGTTCTTTTATCTTTTCATGCAAAGTTTGCAAACCTTCCAATGTCTTGGTGAGACGCCCATCCGGTGCCGTGTTGTTTGGGACAAAACTACAACATTGATCTTGAAATATCCCGCACACTCCTTGTTTTTCAGCCAATAACATATCTAAAGTAAACCTATTTAGTTTATGTTAGTTATTGGTCCATCTAAGTCCCGTGACTTATTCTCTAAAACTGCTGTGTACATCGACAATTGCCACATCACACAGAGCGACTCACTTAAAAATATAGGTGTCATATTTGACCCCGATCTGTCCTTTCAAACACATGTGAAGAAAATTACTAGAACCGCTTTCTTCCATCTTCGTAACGTTGCTAAAATTCGTCCTATACTTTCTCAGTCGGATGCGGAAATCATAATTCACGCGTTTGTTACCTCCCGTCTCGATTACTGTAATGCACTACTTTCCGGTCTTCCGATGACCAGACTCAAGAGTCTTCAGCTGGTACAAAATGCTGCAGCGAGGCTTTTAACTAGGACAAAAAAGTAAGATCACATCACCCCAATTTTGGCTAACCTGCATTGGCTCCCTGTTAGCCTAAGATGTGATTTCAAGGTTCTCCTATTACTATACAAAATCATACATGGACTTTCCCCCTCATATCTTTCAGATCTGATTTCCCCCTATGTCCCGGCCCAAAGCCTTCGTTCTGAGAGCGCCGGTCTCCTGGTGATCCCAAGAGCCAAGAAGTTTTCCGCCTGGTTCGAGAGCGTTCTCCATCCGCTCTTGTTAGGAAATAAATATACAAAACTGTATCGTTTACCAAATTTTCGAATTAGTTATCTGACTCCATTAACCAAACATAACCTTCATTCTTCCTCTTGAGATCCGATCTGCTGCCTCAGTGGACATGTTTAAGTCTAAGCTTCTCACTTCTACGCTATAGCATATGAATAACCTAAACTTCTTATATGTAATAACTTGTGAAGACCTTTGAGACTATTTGTGATTAAGGGCTATACAAATAAAAATGACTTGACTTGACTTGACTATTTTGAAACGTCATTAATGAAGTTTTTGATAATTGTTCATGTACCGCCTCTAAAGCTTCTCAAACCCTGATGCGATTTGGTCTGCCAATTTGTATTCGTCCGAGACCCATCTTGGTACACCTATTGCATCAATGTAGGTGGGGTCCCCCTGTTGTAACCAATCTCTCAGGCCTCTTTTTTGTCTATCCAAACCGGGATGACTTGATTGAATTGATCCCAATTTAACTGGTCTAAATCTGCAGGTGTCACACTCACCGGCATAATTAACGTCACCAGGGCACACCTGCCAGAGGCATTGGTCGGCAGCCTGTCGTTCAGAAATTTTCCACCACACCACAACCAGACGTCTGCACGGCAAAGCGGGGGTCCTGCTGGAAGAGACACATTCGTTTCCCACCAATCCCACGGTATTTGTCCGATTGTGTGTCCTGCTCCATTCAACTTCAGACACATGAAATTTTGCTTGGCTACCTTATTATCAAAAATAGGTTTTTGTTTCTCGAGGGTTGTAAGTGGGAATATTCGGTCCAGATACGCACAATTTCCCTTTAAGGTTGTATTGTACATAAATGGTATTATACACGACCGCCCTACGATATCTGCCGCGACGACTTTCAAAAGAGGACGTGGTCCTAAACAAACGAAGCACGTCTCATTCACCGCCTTGGCAGCCTGCTTTGCCATCAATGGCCAATTATTTGTTATTGCGGTTACTCTGTGTGGACTGAAAACCAATCATCCACTGAAACAACCGCTGTTACCTTGACTCTTTTTTTTTCGTGCATAATTGCCTAAACGTGGTTGGTCTTTATCTGCCATAGTTTTGTTTTTTTTTCGCAAATGACAACAGGAAAATATGGATCCGGGCCAGATGAATAAAGCCACAATAAAAAAGTCCAACAAGATGTATTATCGATCTGTATATCTTCATCTAGTGGCACAATAGTCTTATTCCCCATTGCCACCTTCAAAAGCAGTACTTCCTTTTTTTCGCATTGTTACTTTATTATAACATTTTGCCACTTTACTTGTTCCCAGAGGCTAAAAATCACCTTGTTGAGTTGTTATCAACGTCTCCCATCCTGAATCTATAACGTGTCCCGTCATGTACCACCAATGCCCGGGATATGAAACACCGCTTACTGGTACCCTGTTTCGAAACCCCTGTGACGTTTCTACCGGAACCCTTAATTCTGTCGTTGTATTCGAAGCCACTGTGACTAATACAGAATGATTGTAAGCCCATCGCACCAACCAGGGCTTGTCGTTTATCTGTTTGTTTTTTACTTCCCTTTTATTGCACTGGGGAGGCCATTTGGTTATTTTATATGGTTCAAAATTGTGCAATCGTTGCCTTAAATTCTCCTAATCAATTGTGTGATTGAATAATTTCGCATATATACCAACCTTGGTCACGAATTTTATAGAACAATATCACCTGTGCGTCCCTTAACCTGTCCGAGCTGTCCTCCCATTCCTTGTACATGACCGTCTGGTTGCATTGGTTCTGTAACATCACAATCTTTGTCTCCACTCCATCTGTCTGAAAAACAGTCTCAGTGTCGAGAAAGTACTCGCAAGTAGACGTAAGGCGTGAGTTGTGAATCCAAAGCGGGTCACCTGAGCAGACACACTGGAAACAAGTGCGTGTAAATATGACCAATATGATGCATGTGACAAGTCTGGCATAGGGACATCAATTGGAGGCATCAAGGTAGAGGTGGGCCCTGGCATTAGTCGGCCCGTCAAAAGTTCGAATGGGGCAAATCCTGTAATTTTTTTAACTGTTTGTCGCACAACTAACAGCGCCAATGGCAAAGCTTTTACCCACGTCATATTAGTTTGAGCCATAATTTTGGCCAATTTTTCTTTTAAAGTGCGATTCATGCGTTCAACTTTTCCCTGAGTTTGTGGATGGTACACACAGCCAAAACGATGTTGGAGGCCTAAAAGGGCTTGAACTTTAGCCATTGCCCTGTTGTTAACATGTGTACCATTGTCTGACCGAATCAACGCAATACGATTTCGGCCCCTGGCCATGCCAATGGCCAGGGGCCGAAATGTGCCAATGTGTGCGCCTCACTCAATACTGATGTCATCGACTCACCTTCAGGAAGCAAGGGGTAGCCTTTTGGACTGAAGGATTTTATGCATTTGTACTATAAAGGATACATACCTAATTGGTATAATGGCGGCGCCCTCTGGCTGCGGCTGCATCGACTCGCTACAACGGGTCAGGTGTATCGACATTTCGTTCTGTGTACATTGTTACAAAGAATGACAATACAAAGGAAATTATTATTATTATTATTATTATTATTATAAAATTAACTACAAAATAAGTACATGTACTCAGTTTGATGCAGTAGAGAGTTTCACTGACTGTTTTTCTTCAAGGTACATTAGAAGGTTAGGCTGTCTGGAATGCATCAGACGTATTCTGATAACAGAATTCCTGTGAGTGCTGACGGGAGAAGGCCAGACGTACAAGGACAAACATCGCGACACCCTTCGGCGAGGAGGTGGTGAAGCTGGCTCCTGGCGCGCCCATGGGAGGAGTCGGCACGCCCATGGGAGGAGTCAGAACACGCCCATGGGAGGAGCCGGCCCGCCAGCTTGTGAATAGACGTGGGAAGACCGGAGAAGATAGGAGAAGATCGAGGGAGAATGAGAGAGACACTAATTCGGCTAATTTCGCTAATTTGATGGAGTTCACTTAGTTAAATTATTTAAGAAAATAAATCTGCCCCCGTGTGGAAATGCCGGTCTCTTGTCCGTCTTGTCACAAAAAGAAACGAGCATGCATTGTTAGGTGAATGAAGGTTATGTTTGGTCAATGGAGTCAGATAACTAATTCGAAAATTTGGTAAACGATACAGTTTTATATATTTATTTCCTAACAGGACCAACCCACAGCCCGTCAGAGCGCTGGGTGGCCTTTGAGGCTAACCACATCGAATTTGTTGTGGTGCTTCTAAAATGCTACTTAAACTTATGGCGGGCCCCACCGGCTGGCCTGGTGGCTCCCCTTCCCAAATGATGGGTTCAGAGGCCGCCGGCGGTATGTAACCTGCCAAATATTTTGCCAAGATATCAGCCTTGTCGTTCCCTCGTGCTACAAAAGTGTCGGCTTTGGAGTGTCCCAGGACTTTGACAATGGCCAATTCACAAGGGCCTTTGATAGCTTGATACAACCGCTCCATCAATGTTTTATCAGCGATTTCAGTCCCCTTTGTAGTCATCCAACCGTTCCAAAGCCAACCTTGCAAATCAATCAAAGCCGCTGCGATGGCATGGGCTGAATCCGAATATATAGTCAGTTTTTCACCCAGGCACTCTTCTAATGCCAAAATCAAAGCCAACACCTCAGCTGCGGGCCTGTGAGTCACTCTCAATGCTTTCACTGGAATAAAAGTAGAATCTCGCCATTCTGCTACTGCGGCGGCGGCATGCAAGGCGCCATCTTTGGCCCGCCAACAGCACCCCTTCCAAGGGTTCCGAGTACAAATCTTGCCTTAAACGCTGATCGTTTTGAATCTTCAAAGCACATTCCTGTGCCCCCGTGAACAGTTGGTCTGCCATATTGACTCCATCATGCACGTACAGTGCATCCGGAAAGTATTCACAGCGCTTCACTATTTCCACATTTTGTTATGTTACAGCTTCATTTCAAATTGTATTAATTTAATCTCTTATCTCAAAATTCTACACAAAATACTCCATTATGACAATGTGAATTTTTTTTTTAACCTTTTTTCAATTTATTAAAAATAGAAAACTAAGAAATCACATTTACATAAGTATTCACAGCCTTTGCCATGAAGCTCAAAATTGAGCTCAGGTGCATCTTTTTTCCACTGATCATCCTTGAGATCTTTCTACAGCTTAATTGGAGTCCACCTGCAGTAAATTCAGTTGATTGGACATGATTTGGAAAGGCACACACCTGTCTATATAAGGTCCCACAGTTGAGTGTGCATGTCAGAGCACAAAGACCAAGCATGAAGTCAAAAGAACTGTCCGTAGACCAGCGAGACAGGATTGTCTTGAGGCACAAATCTGGGGAAGGATACAGAAAAATGTCTGCTGCTTTGAAGGTCCCAATGAGCACAGTGGCCTCCATTATTCGTAAATGGAAGACATTTGGAACCACCAGGACTCTTCCTAGAGCTGGCCGGCCTTTTAAACTAAGCGATCGGGGAAGAAGGGCCTTAGTCAGGGAGGTGACCAAGAACCCGATGGTCACTCTGTCAGAGCTCCAGCGTTCCTCTGTGAAGAGAGGAGAGCCTTCCAGAAGGACAACCATCTCTGCATCAATCCACCAATAAGGCCTGTATGGTAGAGTGGCCAGACGAAAGCCACTCCTTAGTAAAAGGAACATGGAAGCCCGTCTGGATTTGCCAAAAAGCACCTGAATAACTCTCAGACCATGACAAACAAAATTCTCTGGTCTGATGAGACAAAGATGGAACTCTTTGGTCTGAATGCCAGGCACCATGTTTGGAGGAAACCAGGCACCGCTCATCACCAGGCCAATACCATCCCTACAGTGAAGCATGGTGGTGGCAGCATCATGCTGTGGGGATGTTTTTCAGCAGCAGGAACTGGCAGACTAGTCAGGATAGAAGGAAAACTGAATGCAGCAATATATAGAGATAGCCTGGATGAAAACCTGCTCCAGAGCGCTCTTGACCTCAGGCTGGGGCGAAGGTTCATTTTTCAGCAGGACAACGACCCAAAGCACACAGCCAAGATCTCAAAAGATTGGCTTCAGAACCACTCCGTGAATATTCTGGAGTGGCCCAGCCAGAGTCCAGACTTGAATCCAATCGAACATCTCTGGAGAGATCTGAAAATGGCTGTGCCCAAACGTCTCTCATCCAACCTGATTGAGCTTGAGACTTATTGCAAAGAAGAAAGGGCAAAACTGCCTAAAGATAGGTGTGCTAAACTTGTGGGATCATATTCAAAAAGACTTGAGGCTGTATTTGCTGCCAAAGGTGGATCAACAAAGTATTAAGCAAAAGCTGTGAATACTTATGTAAATGTCTCATCTCATCTCATCTCAATAGCCGTACCGCTTATCCTCTTAGGGTCGCAGGGCTTATGTAAATGTGATTTCTTAATTTTCTATTTTTAATAAATTCAAAAAAAGTTAAAAAAAAAACGTTTTCACATTGTCATAATGGAGTATTTTGTGTAGAATTTTGAGATACGAGATTAAATTAATACAATTTGGAATGAGGCTGTAACATAACAAAATGTGGAAAAAGTGACTTTCCGGATGCACTGTACGTTATGTTAGGTGTGGTCAAAACTTTCATGATGCGCATCCGTCTGATGGGGGTCAACGAGAATGCTGCAAAAGCCACGAATGCTGACATAGAATAATCCGTCAACACCTTGACTGGATATCCCATAACCATATGGGCTGTTTTTTGCAGTACTTTGGCCAATCCTGCGGCAAAAAGAACACAGGCGGCTTGTCTCTGTTCCAAGCCGTCTAGCGACACACTCCAGTACATCAGGACCACCCTGCCTGGCCCTGCTTTTTGGTACATTTTGGTACAACACAGCATTCACGTTTTGGTCGTTGTCCGACACGTCCAAATGGAATGGTTTGCCATAGTCTGGAGTAGACAACACCTCAACCGATGCCAATTCCTGTATCAACTGAACAAAAATTGCGTCCGCTTCAGGTGTCCACTGTAAAATTGCTTTCACATTTTTATGGCCTTGTTCCTTGATCAATGCTCGCAAACCTGATGTTTTGTCTAAGTAACACGGAATGTATGCACGGCCGTAGCCACAAAGTCATAGGAATGACAACATCTCCTGGACAGTTGATGGTCGAGTGTGTCGCAAAATAGAACTGCGGTGCTCTGGGGACATGGCCAGACCTCCCGGTGAGAGCCCGTGCCCCAAAAACACCACTGATCTTCGTCAACACTGGAGCTTCTTTTTTGAAACTTTGAAGCCCAAGTAGGCCAGTCTCAACAGAACAGCTCGTGTGGCTTCGACACATTGTGTGGGTGTTTCTGCAGCAATTAGGAGGTCGTCCACATATTGGAGTAGCACAGCCCCCTGTGCGAGAGAGCACGGCGCAAACACATCGCTCAAGATTTGATTGAAAATGCCTGGTGAATTTTTGAACCCTTGTGGCAGTCTCGTGTATTGCAATTTGACCCCTCTGTATGTGAAGGCAAACACGTGCCTAATGGCGCGGTCCAATGGGACACAAAAGAATGGATGTGCCAAATCAATCACTGTGGACCACTGCTGGCTGGGGTTCAAGGAAGATAGGATGCGGTGGGGGTCTGGGACAGGCAACACCGGAATGTTTTTGACTTTGGCCATTCTCCAATCGACACCGTTTGCCTTTTGGAAGGGTCCCAGAGGAGTGTTCCACGTAGATACGGATGTCTCCTACACCCCCGCATTCCATAGTCCTGTCAAAGTGTCCTCCATGCCAGCTTCAGCTTAACTGGGCCAACAATATTTAGGACGGTGAATCGGGACCGTTTCATCGATATCCAGTCGAACTGGATCAACGGAGTGACAGTGGCCCACGTCAAAGGGGCCCTGTGCCCACACCTTTTGCGGCATTTGTTCCGACATTTCCTGAGCCTTCTCATGATCTGTGTGTTCTCGGCCATGATGCCGATTCAGAAAAAACATTTCCAAAAGTGCCTCATCCACCATGTTGGCCATGGTTGATGATTTTGTCTATGGTGAGTACCACACATCTGAAATGTGTGATTTGTGCCAATCTTGTAATTTCGTCAGCCGCAGGACCATGGGCCTCATGACCTGGGGCGATCGCGAAGGACACATGTGGCGGCCCCTCATGTGCCATTTCAAACCATCCTTTCTAGTCTGGTGTCAATTGGGTATAGGCTGCTACGCCTTCAGGGCCCACAAAGATGCATGGTGATTCCAACCTCGAATTATTACCTTGAATTTTTTCAAAAGCATCTCTATACACTTCATCTGATTCTCTATCATAATTCAGTGCAACAGGTCCATTGTGGGGGTGGTATGGGGCCAGGGAAACAATCCAAGGTTTCCAAAAAGGTAGATACCTCCCCCAAATGGGGTCTCTGGGTCCAGCTTGGCCCAGTAGATTCATGCGGTGTCTTGGACAGGGGGCAAAGGTGGCATTAACCATTGCCCTTCCCCCACTGTTTGTGTACACTCCACAGACTGTCCATCCGGAAAAGTCACAGTGACCCCAGTTGGTCCACACAACACTTGAGCTCGCAGCGTTGACAACATGTCTCTTCCCATTAAATTAATGGGAGCTTGGGTGGCATGGATGTACGAATGCTAAAAGTTCTGACCAGTTTTTGAAATTGTCGTTTGCAATGGCCTCGGGAGAGGCAGCGTCTGAGGTTGTCCCGAGAAGTCTACCAACGTTGTGTGTCGTTTTGACAATGCTGTCCTTGGCAGTGGCAAGTTAATGGATGAATGAGTCGCCCCTGTGTCCAACCAACATCTGGAGGGAATGGTCTGCCACTGTCAATAAGCATTGGCTCTGCCTGGCCAGTACTTCCCGAGCTTCTCAGGCCCCCCTATTCACTGGCGTCATACCTGCCTGGGGGGGCACCACAGCCACGGCCTCTGTATCCACCCCGAAACCGCCCCTGACCTCTCCCAACCCCCACAGGAGTCTGGTACATTTGATCAACTTTATTTTTTGTTTTTTCCTGTTTTGCTTCACCATGCAGCTTTGCCTACCGTAATCTTATCAAAATTTTAGCCAGATTATCAGTTTCACTTTGTTCTTTAACCTGTTTCTCACTATGAGCCCGGCAATAATGCAGAAAATGCCTTTTGAATCTTGCTTGTGGGCAAACCAGCAAATCAGCTTTCATTAAAGCTTGTAGTTCATTTGGCAGTCCACCTACTATCGCCGTTCTCAACATCATTTCCGCCCCTGGGTTGCACCCTGGGTACTGTACTGTCAATCCACAAATCTATACATTGTGCATAATGTTGTTCTGGCACTGTATCTGAATCATACACAAAAATGGTAGGCACCAAATCAGTTGGGTGAGGAAATGCTTGCCGCAGTTCCCTGAACAAGGGCTCCACCACCTCCACCAAGGAGACCTTTCTCCCCCTCTCCTTCCGAGAACTACGGAGCCTCCCACGAGCGAGTCTAGCGCTACTAAGGATTACCTTAGGCGCCTTGAGTGACTCAACAACAACAACAACACCAGCGGTACATACCGCGGACCATGTGCGGTCTCTACCAAGGGTGCCATGTGTCGTGGTTCTGCTGAACCATCTGCTACGCGTACCGTAGCCTTTTGTTTCCCCCTCGGGATCTTTGCCCTCCCCCTCATCTTTTTTACCCACATCATTAAGCACTTTCTACATATACTTTTGTTCCCGCATCAACTCATCTTCACTTTCTTCTTCCTTATCACTGTCTACTTCTCTGTCACTTATCTTATCTATTTATCTATTTGTGACTTCCCTTCCTCACGCACCCTCTCACACTGACTCTCAAACCACTTCTTTCTCAATTCTTGTTTTCCTGTTTTTCTCTCTGTATTTATCTCTTGGCTCCCTATTACTCTGCCTACTGTCCCCGAGACTCCTGGTGTAGTCATCGGGGTGGCTTCCTGAGTTTGGACCACGCCTCGCACTCTCGCTCGTTCCTGATTTATTGGTTGCTTGATCAACTGGACAGTGGCAAGTCCATTCGCGACTCACTTTCTTCCACATCCATAAGCAAACATCCTCCTAAAGTCACCACCGGTGCCATAACCTGGTTTTGCAGGTACGGTGGTCGCTCCCCACTGAATACATGTAACCTGCAATCAATCGTATAAAATCCTTTCTAGTCAAATGTAAAAAATCCTTTACCGCCAAACTTCACCATCTGAGGCGTATTGAGGCCAGGTTTGAAAACACCAACCCGAGACAGGTCTGGGAAGGTATCGGGGCCATTACAGACCACAAGAAGAAGTTATTATCCACATCAGCTGGTAATTCCACTTTGGCTGAGGATCTTAACTTCTTTCATCCCCGCTGGACAGGAAAAACGCTGCCCCCCTTACCCTCGACCGACCTCGCTCACGCACGCGTGAGGTGAGATGTGCCTCCCGCCATATTAACATCAGGAAAGGAGCCAGTCCAGATAAAATACTAGAACTGGTGCTGAAAGATTGTTCTGCGGGGCTGGCTAACATCTTCACCTCCATGTACAACAACTCGCTTTCTTGGTCACTGGTCCCTGCCTCTTTTAAATCAGCACCCACCATTCCCGTCCCAAACCAGTAAAATGTCACTTGCCTTAACGATCTCCAGAACCCTGATGGCAAACTTCAACAACTCAATCAGGAGTGTACTAATGTACGGATGCTTAGTGTGGTTTTTCAACTGTCAAGCAGGCTTTCCAGCGGTTGGTGAAAGCTTCCGGGAAAATTATGGAAAAAACTCTCCCTGAGATCAGCACCACCAAGACCACTCGTTGTCTGAGAAAAGTCTTAAACATCTTGCGGGACCGTAACTATCCTGCTCACCACCTCTTCCACCTTCTGCCCTCAGGGAGCAGACTGGCCAACAGTCTATATCAGGGTTGGCGAGCATGCTTCTCTAGAGCCGCATGCGGCTCTTTGCCTCATCATATTTTCTATATACAGTGGAACCTCGGTTCTCGACCATAATCCGTTCCAGAACCCTGTTCGAAAACCGATTTGGTCGATCACCGAAAATCGTGTTTCCCATTAAAAGTAATGTAAAATTGTTTTAATCAGTTCCAACACCGTGAATGTTTACCATGAACGTAAACATGAAGCTAACCCAGGCAAATCGTACGTTCGTGTTAGCGTAATCTTCCGTACGAAAGATTACGCTAACATGAACGTGTAAAAATAAAAAAAATCAGGTTGTTTACACGTCATTTAGCTTCCGGGTCTCCACAACAAGTGGCTAGCGCTTCATTGGAAAGGGAGCTCCGTTCCAACACCCTGAATGTTTTACGTAAACAAAGCTAACCCAGGCTAATTGTACGTTCGCGTTACCGTAATCTTCCGTACGAAAGATTACACTAACATGAACGTGTAAAAATAAACAAAGAAAAGAATTAGATAGATAGATAGATAGATAGATACTTTATTCATCCCCGAAGGCAAATTCACATTTCCAGCAGCATCCCTGAGCTAAGAATAATACAATAATAAAGCAAAAAAAATACATTATACAAATACCCAGTGTGACGTGCAAATGCCCACTGTAGCGTGTTATATAGAATAACTAAATAGTGCTACACAGAATACATATTGCAATAAGATTTGGTAATATGCAATGTAGGTGGTGTGGTTTACTGTGGGCTTTTACTCTGCCGGGTAGAGTTAAAGAGCCTCATGGCATGAAGAAGAAAAGATCTCTTCAGTCTGTCCGTAGTACAAGACAGTGACAGCAGTCTGTCGCTGAAACTGCTCTTCTGTCTGGAGATAATGCTGTGTAGTGGATGCGATGGATTGTCCATGATTGACCGCAGCTTTTCCAGTGCCCGTCTCTCAGCTACTGTTGTTAGGCTGTCCGGCTCTTTGCCCACAACAGAGCTCGCTTTCCTAGCCAGTTTATTGAGACGAGAGGCATCCTTCTTCTTGACGCTGCCTCCCCAACACGCTGTCGCATAGAAGAGGGCGCTTGCCAATACTGTCTCATAGAATATTTTCAGGAGCTTTTTGCAGATTTTGAAGGAGGCAAGCCTTCTGAGGAAGTAAATCCGGCTTTGCCCTTTCCTACATAGAGCTTCTGTGTTGGCAGTCGAGTCCAGTTTGTTGTCCAGCTTCACACCCAGGTATTTGTGGGTCTGGACAAATTATACACATTCTCCTTTGATGGTTACAGGAACCGGGTGAGTTCTAGTTCTCCTGAAGTCCACCACCATCTCCCTGGTCTTGGTGGTGTTCAGGTGCAGGTGGTTTGCGTCGCTCCATTGGACAAAGTCCTGAATCAATTTCCTGTACTCCTCCTCCTGCCCATTTCTGATACATCCCACAATCGCAGTGTCGTCGGCAAACTTTTGCACATGGCAGGAGTTGTACTTAAAGTCCGATGTATATAGATTGAATAGGAACGGAGAGAGCTGTATTGTTACTCTGTACCTCAAAGGTAATTTTTTTAATAGAATTTAAAAAAAGGTAGAAAAAAAAACACGGAAAAAAGAAGAAAAAGTTTGTGTTGCATTCAAATAATTTCCAATTATATCAAGTGAATCTTGTTGCCAACATTGTACTTCCACTAAAAATGTGATTAAGTGCAGTTCTGTATCTTGCAACCGACTAAATAAGCCCCCACGATCCATCAATTCTCAGTATTCCTTTCACATAAAAATGATCAGACATACCACTCATTTCACCTCTGTAAACATGCACATCCAACAATCTACTTAACATCCCTTTCTTAACCACTACATAATCCATCAGTGCTCTGTTGACCATCTTGCCACTATCCACTCTGACAAAGGTATACTTATTCATGTCCCTCTTCTTAAACAATGTATTTCCAATCACCAACTCATTTTCCACACATAACTAAATCAATTTCTTCCCACTCTCATTTCTTCCTGGTACTCCATATTTACCAATCACATTTTCAACCGTTTCATCACCCACTCTAGCATTCAGGTCACCAGTATTACCACTTTCCACCCTTATTTCGCACTTGCCACACATTCGGACAAGTCCTTCCAGAACTCCTCTCTCCTCAGCGCTTCTTTCTGAACCAGGTCCATATGCACTTATAAACATTCATACTTCTACACCCCACTTCAACCTCACCCACATCAATCTGGAAGATATCTCTTTCCACTCCACCAGTTTTTCCTTTGCTTTCTCACTCACAAGCACAGCCACTCCTTCTCTAGCATGTCCACCCGTAACTCCAGACCTTCTACCATACATACCTCCAAGCTGTAATTCACCCCTTCCTTTCATCTTTGTTTCACTCAAGGCTAACACATCAAGCTTCCTTTTAGTCATCATCCTTCCGATCTCCTCTTTCTTCCACTCAGTCGCTTAACTTCCACATCCTGTCACATTTAAAGACCCTATAACTAGGGTTTGCGAGACCTTTCGGTCTCCCGCCCCCCTTTCTTTGCCTTGCTGTCTCTTAGGGAGTAGAGATAGAGAGGAGAGGATCCCCAGTCCCCTCGCTCCCTCCACTTTAGTCGCCTGTTACGACACACAGTGGACCATGGTCCAACCGCAACTCCCAGCCAATAATTAATTTTATTTCTGTCTGGATACTTCTCCAAAAATTTTATATTACAGGGCAATTCCAGGAAATATGCATGAAGTCAATCATCATTTGAATCGATCACTATTGGCTAAAGTTATTCGGAGGTAAAGGGGGTGGATCCTTTTTATCATTTACAGGCTCGCATAGGCTAAAGGGGCAAAACAAAGCTTGCAATTGGCCGAAAAAGATGAACGTGAATAGCATGTTTGGTTGTCTACGGCATAGAGAAAACATGTTTCACCATTCTGTATTTGCAAATATTTTACTCTCCTGGATATACTACACTCACGGATATAAGAGGACCATGGTTACACATTATTATTGAACGCAACGACTTCGGTGAGCTACTCCGGCTATATATTTTCCCAGTATCTTGTTTCAGAGTTATCTCGATGTTTCTGTGATGGGTCTTTTTTAAATTAAACTCGATTCCAAGTGTTTATTGTCATATGAACAGTAAAGTTGCGAGCGAAAAAGAAAATAGAAACTAAAGAATGGTTGGCATTTCTTGAATCCCAAGACTTTAACCTTCTGAATGATATTTGGAACGATGCATTTGAGTGACATCGTATGGACACCGCATCCGCACGTGTCTACGACACATATTTGCTTCTTTGCAAGCTTTCGGAATGTTAAGGGGCTAATAAGTTTGACTGAACTATCTGACTGTTTTGTCGACGTTCCCATTGTAGCGCCTTATAATCCGGTGCGCCTTATGTATGGAAGATATAGGACCAAAAACTTTTTGGGGTGCGCCCTATAACCCAGTGCGCCCTATAGTGCGGAAAATACGGTAATTTTATATTTTGAAGTGATAGAGGGAGTATAGAAGAATTGCATTTTTACTTTCCATTCAAACTCCCTCCATGTCGGGCTGTTGGTTATTTTGTGTCCCTCTTTCAATGTTTTTTCCCATTCGTTGTCTTTTATCACTACATTAGTTTCTTGTTCCCATTTTTCCTTAACCACCATGTCATCATAACTGAGATCCATTCTCAGGGCTTTATATAGTTTTGATATAACCCCCTTTATTGATTGTCCTTTTGAATATAATATTAATAATTCCTCAACTTTAGTTGGCTCCTTACAAATTTTCCCCCATTCATCATGTTTCTGGAGGTAATGCCTTAGTTGCAAATATTTGTAAAAATCGTTTCTAGTAGGTCAAATTCTTGTTGGAGTTGTTCGAATGATTTCATTGCCTGTCCTTCGAATACTTGGGTAATCAACATCAATCCTTTTTGGGCCCATTTTTGAATTCCTACCTCCATAACCCCAGGTTTAAAGTCTGGGTTTTTCGCTATTTTTGTAGCCCTATTCACAGATCTTGATATATTTTTTTTTTGTATTGTTGACTAAGTTTTAATAGTTCCCTTAATCCATTCATTCTGGATTTTTGATTTCTTCTACCTCGTGACTGATATGTATGGTAACGATTTCACAGGCATATTTGTACAAGATCGCTGCTCCATGTCCACCCATATCGTATCTTTGTCTGTAGTAATCCACAAAATAAGTGCTTTAATTTGAGCTGCCCAATAGTAATATTTAATATTGGGTAGGTCTAGGCCCCCTTTTTCTTTAGAAGCTAACAGGTATTTTATTCTAGGTTTCTTGTTTTGCCAAAGGAATTTTGTTATCAATTTATTTAACATTTTAAATGTGGAGCCGGGATCAGAATAGGAAGAGATTGAAACAGAAATAATAGTCTTGGTAATATATTCATTCTAATTGTTTCTATCCTTCCGGTAAGGCTTAAGGGCAAAAATTCCCATCTTTCCAAATCTTTCCTTATTTATTTTATCAACATTCCATAATTTGCATCAAACAGCTGTGTGGAATGTGGTGTAATGGTCAACCCCAAGTATTTAAACCCTTTATTTGTCCATTTGAAATCAAATCTTTCAATCACATCTGTTGGACATTTTCCTGATATCATCATTTCTACTGATTTGCTCTCATTATTTAAATACCCAGCTACTTCTCCATATATTTTAAGGCTCTCCAACTGTGGTGGTATTGATAACGAAGGTTCTTTCAGCATTATCAACAAGTCATCTGCAAACAATGATATTTTATGTTCTGTTCCTCCTTCATCTAATATCCCCCTTTTTTCCTCTTTTCGTCTTATTGATTCCGCGAGTGGTTCTATGCTCATTGCAAACAAGAGTGGACTTAAACAGTCCCCTTGCCGGACTCCTCTTTTGATATCGAAGAAATCTGAGCGGTGAACTTTTACTCTTTTGAGGGAAGCCAAAAGCTATAAGTGTTTGATGTTTGATGTAAGAAGTTTCATTTCACCCTATCGAAAGACTTTTGTGCATCTAAGCTTAGTAACATCGAGGGTTGGGTCTTAGATTTTGTGCTCGTAATTATGTTTAGTATCCTCCTAATATTGTTTGCACCGTGCCTTCCCTGAATAAACCCCGTTTCATCATTTCTAATTAATTCCGCTATGAATTTCTGCATTCTTTTTGCCAGTATGCCTGTAAGAATTTTTAGATCGTTACACAATAAACTAACTGGTCAATAGCTTTCACACAATATTGGGTCTTTTCCTTCTTTGTGCAAGACTGTTATGATGGCTTCTGACCATGATTTGGGGGGGATCTCCTTTTGTTAGCGCATAGTTAAATACTCTATGCAGTACCGGTGTTAATTCTTCCTTAAAGCTTTTGTAGAACACCCCCGGGAATCCATCCGTTCCTGGTGATTTATTTATTTTTAAGTTATTTATTGTATCTTGTATTTCCTGTTTTGTAATGGGGCGAATAATTTCTAATGTATCCTCCCCTGTTAGTGTTGGTAAATGTAGTTTTCCCAAAATGTTTTATGCCGTGTAGTTATCCAATTGCAGCTTTCCCTCCCTCCCATAATATTGATGGAGAAACCTCCCCGTTGTCGTTGATTTGAAAAAAATTATACACTGTTTTATTTCCTGTACTACGTTCTTATCTGAGAGGAGAGATACATTCATCCTCCAATACCTAAAATGTGGTTCATTGTCTAATCTTAATTTCAAAGTAATTGGAGGATGGTCACTTATATTGATATTCTCTATACCACACTCCACTACTGTATGCATATGTTGTCTTGAAATGTAAAATAAATCAATTCTTGAATAGCTGCCATGAGGGTTTGAATAGAAAGTATTGTCTTTAGTTTGGGGATTCTTCCCTCTCCATGAATCTATCAATCCCAAATCTTTAGTTATGTTATTTAACATCCTCGACCTCTTTGTATTTGTTCCATGTACTGATGGATACTTGTCCACTTTGCCATTTTGTACAGTGTTAAAGTCACCTCCTATAAGTAGCATTCCCTTCGCACAGTTGGTAATTACTTTGGCTAATACTTGAAAAAATGTCCCCTTTTCCTCAATTGGTGCATAAACATTCATTATTGATATTTTCCTACCGGCCATTGACCCTATAATCATTATATATCGCCCCAGATTGTCCTTCTCTTCTTTTTCGACTTTAAACGCCAAGTAAAATTGCTACTCCCCTTCTTTTACCATAAGAGCCGTAAACACCTGGTTCACCCATTCTCTTTTTAGCTTCTTATGTTCAGTCTCTGTCAAATGTGTCTCTTGTAATAAGGCTATTGAGCTTTGCAATGTCTTGAGTTGATTCTATATCTTCTTTCTCTTGATGGGGTGGTTTAGCCCATGTACATTATATGAAACAATAATTAGATTGCTCACTGATTTTTGAAGCATACAAAAGCAATATATTGACTACTAACACCTCCATTGTCAAAACAAACCAACTGACTTGCAAACATATTAACAAGCACACATAATACCCCACAAAAAAAAAAAACAAAAACACATGTCTTCCAAGAGTCCAATCGGAGAGTTGTGGCTACCCTCCTGGAAATATGCACTCAGTGCGTGGACAACTTTTGTACAGTTGTCCATAGTTATAACTAACTACATATTTTAGTGTAGCTCTATACAAAAAAAAAACAAATATTGTTTTAATTTAAAGATAATAATTTTACTTACTTTTAACTTATTGAATACTTAATAGAAAGGGCAGAAATGGTCCTTACTCCTTCACCCCACATCAGGATTTAGCTTTGTTTTGCTCCATGAGAGCTTGTAAGTCACCTTCTGTGTTAGGGGTGTTCCTTCGCCTTCCTCTCGTTCTGGTCACTGTGGTCCAAATGATCTTTGACAACATCTTTTGAAATGTCTCCGTATTGTCTTCTTCCACTACGATCCTCATTTCTTTTAGCAATGTTGCTGCCTCCGTCAGTGTAGAAAATGTTTTTATTCCTGAGTCCAAAAACATCTTCATTCTATTCTATTCTATTCTATTCTAATTGCCCGTGGCGGTGCTTTACCTTGAGACTTGTTCACCAGTGAGCGGTGTGCCCTCTCAATGCGCAAATCCGTATGTCCCGTTGTCGGAATGTTCGACTTCACGAAGTTTGTTATGAAGCCGATTGTGTCGATCCTCTCGGCACCCTCCAGAATGCCATGTATTCGAATGTTGTTCCGTCGTGATCTTGACTCGAAGTCCTCACACTTTGTTGCTAGTTTGGCGGTTTGTTGGAGCAGGAAGCCTGTGAACTGTTCTAGTCGTATCGTTCGCGCTTCTGTGTTAGCATGTAGCTCCTCCATGCCTTCCACCCTCCACTCCAGCAACACAGTGCGCTCCAGAAGCTCTTCAATGTTTTTTTCAAGTCTTGCCATGGCAATCTTGTTCTCGTTGGCTGCTTCGGTATGTTCTCGCCTTAATTTACGGATTTCATGGGCGATGGCCGAGTCACGTCCCTCGTGGACCGGTGACATTCCTTCTGCTCCCTCGATCTTTTTCTCCTTACACTGCAAAAACTGCCTCTAAAAAAACAAGAAAATATAGCCACTATTGCAGGAAATTTAC
This sequence comes from Urocampus carinirostris, assembly GCF_059441175.1. Taxonomy (NCBI): domain Eukaryota; kingdom Metazoa; phylum Chordata; class Actinopteri; order Syngnathiformes; family Syngnathidae; genus Urocampus; species Urocampus carinirostris. The sequence continues at coordinate 45,415,227 of NC_142356.1, read as the reverse complement.
TTGTTTCCGGCAAAATTATCTGCCAGTGCAGCAAGAAAATCCGACTTATTAAGTATTCTTGAAACAAGAAAAAAAAAATAAAAGAAAATAAGATACCCAAAAATGATATTTTAAGCAGTTAATACTTATATTAAGTATACTTGTCAAGGTTTTTTTTGTCTCATTTTAAGATATTTGTGCTTGTTTTGGAGAATTATTGTTTAGAAACAAACTGGGTTTAAGCCAGGATTGCTCAAAAGTAGTTAGCAGGAAGGTTACAACAAGATCAATATTCTTGTATTAAGTTGGAAATAAATTAGAAATGGGTCAAAAACACAATAAATTTGCTTGTATTAAGTATTAAAAATCTTAGCCAAAGAAGTCTTGTTTCAAGAAATTCTCTACGTTTCGATATATTATACAAATGCAAAAATAGTTTTAATGTGAAAAAAAACATTTTATTGGCAAACCACAAACCTTTGTCATTATCACAAAACATAATTGACATACCAGTAACAGAAATACTAATATTCTTGATAAGATCTTGAAACGTTTGTTGGCGAACTGTAAATCAAAGTTATCACTTACACATGTATCAGTGAACTGTCAAACAGACAACACATTTTTTTGCCAACAGGATATTTCCAAGAGAACTGCAAACATTCTTTTTTGTCAGTTTTTTTTTTTTTTTTTAAATCAGTGCTTAAACTCAAAACAAGGCAAATAAAACACACACTTAAATTACAGGGAGATTGAGAGGCCAAAGTGTCAGGGGTCACAGATGTTTTATAACAGAAAAAGTTCTCAAAGTGTGTACATGGCTGGGTGTGTGTTCCCTAGGGGAGGCAGCATTATACAGTTATGCAAGAAAGGCCATCCAATCACTTCTTGCTCGTTTAAAAGCTGGTGTGGCATCTTTGTCATGGATTGAGTCCCCCAGGACCTCAGTTTGTAGAAGTAAAAGAACAGAGGCCACACATTTGGGGTAGGTCATATGTAATTCATAATAGTATGCAATTATGTACAATGCTGCATCCCCTAGGTACCTGTTGGGTAATGGGATTGCTTCGGTTCCAAGGCAGAGAAAGGAGTCTAGATTTTCATCCACCAGAAGGAGTGGTGTGGTGAGTGGCCTTCTGTTCAGGAACGTATTGGGGTCCTCTGTGGGCTTAACAGGAAAAACACAACATCAGTAGGGACAGCAATCACATCCCTCCATTCCTCGACTAAACATGACAATTTAGTATGAACAGAATAGTGGACCAACAAAAGGATCAACCATATTTGAGAAAGTTTAGTATGCACTCATTGTGACTTACCAGAAGAACATGGATGAGAGCTTTAGAGGCAGATATCATCTTCTTGGGCACAACAACATTAGACGGGAACAGAGCTGGCAGCATGGTCAAGAGGTTTATTGCTTGCTCCTCTAAAAAAAAAGAAATAAAATAAAATATTTGTCTCTCAGTATACAGAAACAAACAAAGGTACAGATTCTATTGGTATTACGTTGGCTGTCCTTACCAGCTGAAAGTGACATTGGAGGTTTCATTGCCCTCTTGTTAACCCCATAGAAGCATAATCTAGATTTGAATTCGACCCACCGCTCCCTCAGCTCTTGCACAAAGTTGGAGTTGTTCTTGTCTATTATTTGTCTTAGTTCATCAAGAACCTTTGGTGGGGAAGACACACAGAAATGTTGTATGGAAATATCCAACACATAGTAGTTAAAGCATCACTTGAAAACGACAATTATATGTAGAGAGGTATTCTGAAAAACTATGTTCCCCCTTCCCCTCCTCCATTTGTGTAAATAATTCCATTCACACTGATGATAAAACGCTAATAGACAGGTGTGTTGCAAATAACTTGCGAAACCGATGGACTATCAGATATTCTAAAGAAGGAAAAAAATCACATCACAATGCATAAATGCCGTTTTCCCTGTCTACATGCAGAAATAAAACCAGATTGCTCGTTTTTTTTTCAGAGAAAATACATGAAAGGTTTTCCTGCATGTAAGTGGGGTCGAAACAGCTATTTAATGTATCAAAGCAGTATGCATCCAATATTCAAAAGAACAATTTCACTGTTCAACAGAATCAAAGTGTGAATTGTGATCATACTTACATGGTCAATGTCTCTAAAGCATGGCTATGCCTCCAATATTTTTGCCGGTCTGTCTTGTTCCCTTATTGTGTCCAAATCAATGAAGGCCCTCCTCCCCTCAAAATCAAGAAGTTGTGCCACATCAGCTCTGTTCTGTTTGGTATTGCGATATAGCTCCTGCAGAGTTGTGTAGTGTTTAGCCTGGGCCATGCGGCTGTCCTGCCTACATTCTAAAAAGGTCAATGAAAATATCACAACACAGTTGAGGTCAAAATTATTTGCTTCTTGCTAATGTTATTCATGCTACTGTTTCTACTGGAACAAAGACAAAATGTTCACTACATCTAATGAAGACATTCATTAATATTACTTGAATAGAAACAGGAAAAGGCAAAAATTACAAGGTCAAGATTTTCACCCCCCTTGTAAAAAAAATAGTATTTTTGAGTTTTTTGGTGCCTGGCCTTGTTCTTTTCTGCTTTTTCCTGTTTCTGTTCAGCCCACCAGTTGAAAATTTCAATAAAAGCTGGAGATTTTGTCTGTGCCCTCCTAAAAGAAGTAGAACGATGTGCAATGCTGATTTATCTTGTATTTTGTGTAATTTCAATGAATGGGTCTACTCCATTGAGAATGCCACATTTTTTTTATACAATTACCAAGAGCATCAGCTTGTTTTGCTGGAGTGCTGGTTATGACTTGGAGGTCCCCTTCACTTTCTGGGTTGCTGATGGTGCTACTGCAGCTTGGGGAGACAATGACAGTGAAAGTGCTGGAGTCAAAATCCCCCTCATCTTCTTTCTCTGTGGCGCTAAACTGAAGGCGTCTCTTTTTTCCCCTTGCTGGTGTAGCCCCCTGGGTTTTGCGTGGAGTCCTGATGTTTTGCAACCTCTTGTTCAGTTGCTTAAAGAGTTTGAACTGAAACATGAAATATAAAGACCATGAGTAAACAGAAACATTTAGGACAACACATGGACTAACAAAGACAAACAATCCATTTACTTGTGTTGGTTAAGAGTGTGCAAGGGTAAAGATGTTAATACAGAACCATTTTGTTCCAAGATATCAATACGTTTATCAAACTTAGTTACTTGTCTATAGATAAGATAGACAGCATACTATCTAGATCCCAATTCCCATATTGTCTGAGACTGGAAACAAATTCCCATCAGTCAAATTAAGTGGCTGACTATATCCATTTCATCAATTCATATAATAAATAATGACAACAGAGGATTCCAATCACCAAGTCATTGTACTCTTTCACTCATATTTTGATGAAATGATTACATGTTGAAATGCTTGCTTACCCATCGACGTTGTAGATCCAGTTTATCGGACAACATTGGGTAATACAAAACAAGTCTCCTTGCCATTGACTGCAGGTCTTCTTTGGTAGAGTATTTTATGAAGTCTTCGACGGTCGAGGCCCTCAATGTAGAGACCATGTTAGTCACTGTATTTCGAATGAGCCTACAAGACAGCTCTCTAGAGCACACACTCTCCTCCTCGTCCAATTTTTTTCATTTCAAAATAGTGTTTTCTAACATGCTCTAATTCACTATCTGTGTAAATAACATATTGGAGGCTCGGAAGTTGTATGGTTTTGGCTGGACTTTCCTCTTTGTTGGTATCGTCGTTTGTTGGGTGTTGGTTGCTGGATGAGGCCTGCTCCTGTGAATAAATCCATGAAAAGAAGACAAATTTACCCTTGCTGAGATGGTGTTTTAAGAAAATCTCATGGGACAATGAGACAAGTTTGTCATACCTCAGGATGCACAACATTCCAAATGGATTTTCTCCTAAAAAAATGTTCAGGCCCTGGAAAAAGGTCTGAAAGTGTGTGCAGAGCATCTGCATCAATTTGTGCCACTGTGTGACAAATAGAGACAGAGGAAAATGAATTGAAGAATAATGACAACTGATTAAGAATAATCCAGAGATTATGTTGTTCTGGCACTGTTACGTTCCTTTACCTAAAACTCTTGTTCCAACATTCTTAGAGGTTAAGACATGTAGGTCATAATAGAGACAGCCGTACAATATCTCTAAATTTTGTAGTACTGAATAAACGCATATTTCATAAGAAACTATTACAGAAATATTATGAGTAAAGCAAAACGAACTGAGAAAAAGTTGAGCGGGGCAAAGACATACAATACCCGTGGAACCTATCCAGTAAACTTGAGTGTGGATGAGTGTTCAACATGCAGCAAAGATTACTATATTAATGCTGATATGTTTTTATCCAAACATTTGAAGTCTACATAAAATAGACTGTTAAATGGTCACTCAAACACATAGTAAATCTAAAATGCTGCTAATCTGTACATCTGTGGGTTTTCTTGAGTTTTTGCACTACTGGCAGTTCTTTATAGCTAGCCACTCCTTGCACATCTGTTTCTCTGCACTATTGTACTTACAGCGTTATTTTTACAGTGTTATTGTTCTGTTTACCTGACTTGGTTACCTGACTGCACATTTTGCACATCTGGTTAGCTACTCCTCTTGCACTATTTGCGCTACTGTAAAATACTATACATAGCCATAATTATTTAGTATATTATTAGCACTCAATACTACAACTCAATACAACATATTTTTTATATCTGTACATTCAAGGAAACTGTGCGGGTCAGATGTATCGACATTTCGTTCTGTATACTGTACACGTGTACTAGAATGACAATAAAGTAGATCTGATCTGATCTGATCTGATCTGATCTGATCTGATCTGATCTAAATAAGATAAATCACCCAGTGTTGGTTTAAGACTAGTGCTATACAGTTAAGCTGTGTGTGATGTGCAAGTAGCGTGCTGTTGATATTGCTACAGTAAGAATTGTGTGCATTCAATTGTCAACATCTTGTCCAATTAATTCATAGTCTAAATATCCAGACCCATATCTACATCTGGCCATCCAGGGTAATTGAATGATGTACCTTGCTGTGGCTAAAGCCAGACCACAACTCAATCACCTCTAAGATTGAGAATTGGTTAGGAATTTTTGTGGTACACCCCTTGCCTGGCAAATGCCAGACCAAGCCCTTGTCATGCACAACTTTGAACAGGACTGATCAACAGGAGAAAAGCCTGTTTGTAGCTGGGGTAAGGCTAAAGTGCAAAACGGAATCCCTACCCAGGCTATGAGCCACCAATAGTTGTACCAGGGATCATGTGACAACCAAACCCAATGTAATTTGTTAAATAGTAAAATATGACATCATTCTTACCTGCTAGAATGTCCTTTGCCACGTGGTCCAATTTTTCTGGGGCATTCATGCTTCTGTTAAAATGTAAACAATTAATTTGATGCATTATACCTTGTTTACAATTACCCAAATAGGTTCATTACTACTCTTACTTTAGCAAAATAGTTTAAGTTAATCAACCTAATTAATAAATCATTGATTATCAATCAACCCAATGTTAAGCTAAAGCAGGATATGCATGTGTGGATATATGAATTTATATTCATGCTGAACAAAGAGAGAAACTGTGTAACATGTAATCCTGGTCGCTTAGATTGGTACAGGGCTCTTGTCGTAATGTTGAATAGTTTTAACGTTATATATTATAGTGAACGGTTTAAATCAACGACCGTTTTGTAAGGGGTTAGCTCAAGACTCAAGCCAACGCCTTACAAAACGTTCGTTGATTTAAAACGTTAACTACGCATATATACCGTTGAGAAAAATATTTTATTCTTAATCACATTGTTTCTTGTTAAATGTTAAGACAATACAAACCTTTTAATTGTAAAAGTATTTCACTTCTCTTGAAGTCAAATTACCGAATGGAGTTCTTCGAACGTTGGGATTGTATGAGCGAGTCCAAGTAGGTCCGAATAAATGGGCGGAACCATATAAAGGAACGCACTATACAATTATTAAACAAAATCTATTAACTATCTCAAGGAAAAAATATAGTGTTCTCATTTATACATATTAAATTTGTGTTTCGAAGTGAAGACTATCCAATTTTAGTAAGGACACCGTACGGGCCAGTCACTTGCATTGTAAATGGCATCCCTCTTGTTTTGATATGGAATTATCGAGCGCGAAAAAAAGGCGGAAACTAGCACCTAACGTATGCAACACTATTATCACAACCACACTCGATTTTATTACAGTAATGCTGTAGCAGACATGGGTGGATGGCGCTGCCTTATTTGTTTTGTATTTATTGCGTTGACTTTGAAGGCACTCCTAAGTCACATTAATATAGCCCACGGACGTAATAGGAACTTTCGTGCAATTTGTGGAATTGATGAATGCAGAGAACAGTACCGAGTATTCAATTCGTTTTACGATCACATCAAACGGAGGCATGCTTCATATATGGCCAATGGACGCGCACTTATGCAGTGCGTGCCGTTTCGCACAGGCTGGGTTGGAGGTGAGAGGTTCGATACAGCAATATTTTCAAACTGTATTACACCCACCGGCAACCAAATTGAAGAGTCGACCTCAAGTACTGTGACTTGCGATGATGCAAATTGCAATCAGGCCGCCTTCTCGCAAAAAGATGCTTTCCATTGTGAGTGCGCCAGAATGCCAAACCAAGAGCGAGTCCACGATACTCAGCCAACTATCAAGGAACATGTAAGCTCTCATATTGAAAGCGACAAAGTACAATAATTTGGCTTTTTTTAAGCAGTTCAATTAGTGTGACTTGTTCTGACATGTTAAGCTAAATCCAGGCTCTCACAGCTAGTTCTGTTTATTGCTAAACAATAAGTTGAACTTAGCTGCTAAAATATGACCATAGGCTATTTTGTTCATGTCATTTGTACTTTTGACATGATTTGCATGTTCGTTGGAACATGACAATATCCTACATAACTTATGTTCACGTCAGATATAGGCCTATTCTGATGCACCCGAAAACAATATTTAAAAAGTCCACTGCACGGAAATCATATAGTGTTAAGTTATGGAGAGATGTGGGTAAATGTTCATTTTGGAATGAAGAATATATCATTAACGTCAAGACTAATAGTTTGATGATTTGAAGGGCAAAATACAGTGGGACCTTGCTACTTCTCGCTTCGATGTTCGCGGATTCAGAGCTTTGCGGGCCTAAAAAATAATTATGATGAAATAAAATATTATTTTATTTTTTTCTCAAGCATTTTTGAAGGGGCGTCGCTACTTCGCAGATTTTCACTTTTCGCGGGTGGTTTTGGTCCCCATTAACCGGGATAACCGAGGTCCCACTGTAGTTATCATAAGGCTGAATATATTTATTTTAACAGGACTTGTCCAGACGTGCAGCTGCCTTCACTGTGGATATTCGTGAAATACTGTATATTGTCTGTCTCGGGTAGGCTATATGCATTTAGTAGACACTTTCTAGAGTGAGGATAAATCATATTGTCACATTAATATCAAAAATATTTGTGACCATACAAAAATACTTACTACTTGAAATTGAATTGTTCTTCAGGGCTAATAAAGTATTCTGATTCTGATACTACTGCCGTCATATTTTGCACTTTTCTTGAGAATTTACTGATTAAAGGACAAGGTTGTGTTTTTAGACATTAAGCCTGGTTTGCAGATTAAAATGGTTCTTATTAAAATATTGACAAATGCTTCTGTTTCGTGACCCCTCTACCCAATCACATTACTTGTGCTGTAGTTGATTGATCTTATCAAATGAGATCTCTCTCACTCTCTCTCTCTACAGAGGAATATAAACAGCATTGTGTCAGAAGTACAACAATTTCAATTTCATCTTGTAGAAACCTTGAAAGAAAGAGTAAAAGACATTTTTGACACTCATGGCCATTCAGACAACATAGAACATCTACGGCATGAGGCTCTGGCAACATTTGATGACTTTCCAGATCCATTCTCCATGTTGACCACAACATTCATGCAAGACCAAACCATTAAGGAACATTTTACCCCAGTTGAAGCGGAGGAGGTTGTAACATCCCAAAGACTGTGTAAAGTTAAGAGAGGTTCTTCACGGGTTCTTAAACTTAAAAACAAGGTTTTTTTCTATGTTCCCCTCATCAAGAGCCTAGAGCAGCTGTTGTCCAACCCAAGAATACACGGTATGGCCAGTACTCCTCCAGAGAATTGTAACAAAGATGGATTTCTCTGTAACATAGTGGATGGTAGCCTTTTCAAAAGTCATCCGTATTTTCATCGAAGCCCACTGCTTTACAGTTGACATTGTATTCTGATGAGATAGACTTATGTAACCCTCTTGGACCGCATACTTCTGTGAACAAGTTACTCATGTTTTATTATACACTAGGAAACATAGACCCCAAGTTTAGGTCAAAACTGGCTGCTATATGACTACTTGCTATTGCCAAAGCTAAGGACATTGCACAAGCAGGTGTTGATGTTATTTTAGAACGCATTGAAAAGGATTTAAAAGAATTGTACAATGGTGTCAAAATTGGGACAGGTCAAATTATACATGGTGCAGTAATATCTATATGTGGCGATACTCTTGCTCAGCATGAACTGGCTGGGTTTAAGTCTGGAGTTGGGTTCTCTTTCGGTGAATGTAGGCATTTTGAATGTGATTTTGAGACCATGCAGAACAATTTTGATGAAAAGAGTTTTACCATGAGAACGTTAGAAAATCACATGAGACAGTGTACAGAAATAGAGAGGGCCAGAACAGACCACGTTAAAAATGCTCTTAAGACTACCTTTGGTATTAACAGGAGTAAACTTACAGATTTTCCAGCATATGACCTTATCCAGCAAACTCCTCAAGATATAATGTACGTTATGCTTGAGGGTGTTGTGCCCGTAGAAATTAAATGTGTATTAAAATTCCTAATTTTGTCAGGAGAGATTGATCTGGATTATATTAATTCAGGTATAAATTGTTTTAGATATTCACCCAGTGATATACAGTAAAAGACAAACCATGCCCAATCAGTGTCAGTACAATGACATCTAATGACAACAAAACTTAAACAGTCTTCTGGGCAGATGCTGATACTTTTGAAGATACTTCCTTATATTTTGAATAGTATCAAGGACCACAGCCATGTTAAATTCATCTTAGAGTTGATTCAGATAACCCGGATCCTCTTTGCTCCTCTACTATTTAGGGAAACCCTTCACAAACTTAGAGTGATGATAGAGAAGCACCTTAAAACATTCAAGGAGCTGTTCCCTGAGAACAATATAACACCAAAGCAGCATTATATGTTGCATTTCCCTTCACAAATTGAGGCGCTGGGTCCCTTAACAAGGCACATGTGTATGAGATTTGAGTCGGAGCATCAATTTTTTAAAAAGTGGTCTTCAAAATTAAACTACAAAAATGTTTGCAAATCTCTTGTAGGTCACAGTAAAGTGGTAGAAAGTGTTCATAGTCACACAAATGAAATTTTTGCACATGAGAAAGAATTGGGTTCTGTATCAGAAGTGTCAAACTTGGAATATGTGAATTCAAAGATAAGAGATTTCTTAAATATTTACCATTTCCAGCATATCATATCTGTTAAGTGGATTATTGTCAATGGTAACAAGTATATAAATAAAAAGACTCTCATCATCACAGATTCAAAAGACGGGCTTCCTATTTTTGGATTGATAAATAAGTCTCATTACGTCCATTGACTTAGGGCGTTTTTAATTTCCGCCCATAGAAACGCTGAAACAGCCAAATTTGTCCGAACTTAAAGGAACAGTGAGTGTAAAAAACGAGAAAACCATTGAATGACTTTGGATCGAAGTCTTTTTCAAATATGAGGTTGCAGTGCCTCAGAAATACCCTTACTTGCCTTGGACATAAAGGGACAGTGTGTAATTAATAATGAGTCATTTTAGGTCCATTGACCCAGAGCGTTTTTAATATCCGCCCACAGAAATTTTGAAAGAGCCAAATTTGTCTGAACTTAAAGGAACGGTGAGTTAAAAAACGTGAAACCCATTGAATAACTTTGGCTTGAAGTGTTTTTAAAATTTGAGGTTGCAGTGCCTCAGAAATGCCCCTGCTTGCCTCGGACATAAAGGGACATTGTGTAATTAATAATAAGTCATTTTAGGTCCGTTGTCTTAGGGCGTTTTTAATTTCCGCCCACAGAAACGTTGAAGGAGCCAAATTTACTATACTAAATAATTATGGCTATATATAGTATTTTATAGTAGTGCAAACAGTGCAAGAGGAGCAGCTAAACAGATGTGCAAAATGAGCAGTCAGGTAAACAAGTCAGGTAAACAGTAACAATAACACTGTAGTACGAATAGTGCAGAGAGGAACACTGTGCAAGGAGTGGCTAGCTATAAAGAACTGCCAGTAGTGCAATAAAGTCAAACAAAACCAACAGATGTACAGATTAGCTGCAGTTTAGATTTACTATGTGTTTGATTGACCATTTAACAGTCTAATGGCCAGGGGGTCAAGACTATTGTGGAACCTGGTGGTCCTGCACCACACACTGCAGTACTGCTTCCCAGAGGCTAGCAGTGTGAACAGTCCATGATGGGGGTGAGAGGGGTCCCTGCTAATGTTCTTGGCTTGGGATGGGCAGCGCTTCTGGCCAATGTCCTGAGTGGAGGGGAGAGAAGTCCCGATGATTTTCTCTGCTGTCCTTGTCACCCTCCTCACAGTACCCCAGTCGGAAGCGCTGCAACTTCCACACCACACAGAGATACAGCTGGTCAGGATACGCTCTATGGTGCCCCTGTAGAATGTGATGAGGGAGGGTGGGGGCAGGTGGGCTCTCCTCATCCTCCGCAGGAGGTACAGGCGCTGCTGTGCCCTCTTCACAAGTGATGCAGTGTTCACGGACCAGGTGAGTTTGTTTGTGATGTGCACCCCTAGGAACTTGATGCTACTGACAACCTCCACAGCCTTGTTGTTGATGAGAAGTGGGGAATGGTTGGGCTGTTTTTTCCTGAAGTCGATAATGATCTCTTTAGTTTTGTCAACATTCAGGACCAGGCTGTTGTCTCTGCACCAGCCCACCGACTGCTCCACCTCCTCTCTGTAGGCCAAGTCGTTGTCGTCTCTGATGAGGCCCACCACTGTTGTGTTGTCCGCAAACTTCACGATGTGGTTTGTGGCTGACCAAGGGACGCAGTCGTGTGTCATCAGGGTGAACAGCAAGGGGCTCAGGACACAGCCTTGGGGGGAGCCCGTGCTGAGGGTGATGACATCGGAGATGTTCTGACCAATCCGCACTGACTAGGGTCTGTCAGTGAGGAAGTCCAGCAACCAGTTCCGCAGGGGGGTGTGAAACCCAGGAGTCTCATTTTGTCTACCAGGTGTTGTGGGATGATGGTGTTGAATGCTGAACTGAAGTCCAGGAACAGCATCCGCACATGGGTGTTCTTCTCCTCTAGGTGTGTCAGGCTCAGGTGAAAAGCAGAGGAGATGGCATCCCCGGTGGAGCGATTTGTCCTGTAGGCAAACTGAAAGGGGTCGAGTGAGGAGGGGGGACTGGAGGTGATGTGCTCTTTAACTAGTCTCTCAAAGCACTTCATTATTATGGGAGTCAGTGCAAAGGGCCGGTAATCGTTCAATGATAAGATCTGGGGGTTCTTTGGCACTGGGATGATGGTGGGAATCTTGAAGCATAATGGTACCATGGCTTGGTCTAGCGAGGTGTTGAAAATGTCTTTGGCTCGAAGCGTTTTTCAAATTTGAGGTTGCAGTGCCTCAGAAATGCCCCTGCTTGCCTCGGACTTAAAGGGACTGTGTGTAAATAATAATAAGTCATTTTAGTTCCATTGACCCAGAGCGTTTTTAATATCCGCCCACAGAATCGTTAAAAGAGCCAAATTTGTCTGAACTTAAAGGAACAGTGAGTGAAAAAAACGTGAAACCCATTGAATAACTTTGGTTTGAAGCGTTTTTCAAATTTGAGGTTGCAGTGCCTCAGAAATGCCCATGCTTGCCTCGGATATAAAGGGACAGGTTGTAAATAATAAGTCATTTTAGGCCCGTTGACTTAGGGCGTTTTTAATTTCCGCCCACAGAAACACTGAAACAGCCAAATTTGTCCAGACTTAAAGGAAAAGTGAGTAAAAAAACCGTGAAACCCATTGATATGACTTTGACTCGAAGCGTTTTTTTCCGAATTTGAGGTAGCAGTGCCTCAGAAATGCCACTGCTTGCCTTGGACATAAACGGACAGTGTGTGAATAATTGTAAATCATTTTATGTCCATTGACTTAGAGCGTTTTTTAATTTCCGCCCACAGAAACGCTGAAACAGCCAAATTTGTCCAAACTCAAATGATCAGTGAGTGAAAAAAATATGAAAACGAGTAAATTATATTGGATCAAAGCCTTTTTCAAATATGAGGTGGCAGTGATTCAGAAATGCCCCTGCTTGCCTCGGACTTAAAGGGACAGTGTGTAAATAATAATAAGTCATTTTAGGTCCATTAACCCGGAGCGTTTTTAATATCCAGCCACAGAAACGTTGAAAGAGCCAAATTTGTCTGAGCTTAAAGGAACAGTGAGTGAAAAAACGTGAAACCCTTTGAATATCTTTGGCTCAAAGCGTTTTTCAAATTTGAGGTTGCAGTGTATCAGAAATGCCCCTGCTTGCCTCGGACATAAAGGGACAGTGTGTAATCAATAACAACTTATTTTAGGTCCATTGACCCAGAGCGTTTTTAATATCCTCCCACAGAAATGTTGAAGGAGCCAAATTTGACTGAACTTAAAGGAACAGTGAGTGAAAAAACGTGAAACCCATTGAATAACTTTGGTTTGAAGCGTTTTTCAAATTCGAGGTTGCAGTGCCTCAGAAATGCCCCTGCTTGCCTCGGACATAAAGGGACAGTGTGTAATTAGTAATATGTCATTTTAGGTCCATCGATACAAAGCATTTTTATTTTCTGCCAACAGAAACCTTGAAAGAGCCAAATTTGTCTGAACTTAAAGGAAGAGATAGTATAAAAAACGTGAAAACCATTGAATGACTTTGGCTCAAAGCCTTTTTCAAATTTGAAGTTGCAGTGCCTCAGAAATGCCCCTACATGCCTCGGACATAAAGGGACAGTGTGTGAATAATTATAAATGATTTTACGTCCATTGACTTGGGCGTTTTTAATTTCCTCCCACAGAAACGTTGAATGAGCCAAATTTGTTCAAACTTAAAGGAACAGTGAGTAAAAAAACACGTGAAAGCCATTGAATGACTTTGGCTCAAAGACTTTTTCAAATTTGAGGGTGCAGTGCCTCAGAAATGCCCCTGCTTGCCTCGGACATAAAGGGACAGTGTGTAAATAATAATAAGTGATTTTATTTCCGTTGACAGAGAGCATTTTTAATCTCTGCCCACAGAAACGTTGAAAGAGCCAAATTTGTCCAAACTTAAAGGAACATTGAGTGAAAAAAACGTGAAACCCATTGAATGACTTTAGCTCAAAGCCTTTTTCAAATTTGAGGTTGCAGTCCCTTAGAAAGGCCCCTGCTTGCCTCGGACATAAAGGGACAATGTGTGAATAATAATACGTAATTTTATGTCCATTGACTTAGGGCGTTTTTAATTTCCGCCCAAAGAAACATTGAAAGAGCCAAATTTGTCCAAATTTAAAGGAACAGTAAGTGAAAAAAACGTGAAACCCATTGAATGGCTTTGGCTCGAAGCATTTTGAATTTCATCCCTCAGAACCCCTAAAACACCCAAATTGTGTCAGAACGTAAAGGGACAGTTTGTAAAAAAAATAGTCATTTTACATATATTCTCCTCAGAGCGTTTTGAATTTCATCCCTCAGAAACCCTAAAACAGCCAAATTGTGTCAGAACGTAGAGGGACAGTGTGTTAAAAAAGGACGTCAATTTACATCCATTCCCCTCAGAGCGTTTTAAGTTTCCTCCCTCGGAACCCCTAAAACAGCCACGTTTTGCGAGAACTTAAAGGGACAGCCAGAATGTGTTTCCAACGGGAGTGCAGTACTGAAAAAAACCCACAAGATGGCACTCAACCCAAAAGTGCAACACCGTTAAATAATCGTCAAATCATTTGTATGGGAGGATTTGTATTAAAAAAGTCAATGCTTTGTCATCCATAAAAAGACAATATTTAAATTGAAAAAAAAAAAAAGTCTTTTTTATTTACAATGACTGAAAGGTCGGTTTTCTTTTTTATTTTCTGCCAGCAGACCCGTTGAAACAGCCAAGTCTTGTCACAACTTAAAGGATCAGTGAGTGAAAAAACCGTCAAACCGATTTAATGACTTTGGCTAGAAGCGTTTTTCAGAATTTTAGGTTGCAGTGCCTCAGAAATGCCCCTGCTTTCCTCTGACATGAAGAGACAGTGTGTGAATAATAATAAGTCTCTTTACGTCCATTGAGTTAGGGCGTTTTTAATTCCGCCCCCAGAAACGTTGAAAGAGCCAAATTTGTCCGAATTTAAAGGTGAGTGAAAAAACATTAAACCCCTTGAATAACTTTGGCTCGAAGCGTTTTTCAAATTTGAGGTTGCAGTGCGTCAGATATGCCCCTGCTTGCCTCGGACGTAAAAGGACAGTGTGTAATTATTAATAAGTCATTTTAGGTCCATTGACCCAGAGCGTTTTTAAAGTCCGCCCACAGAAATGTTGAAAGAGCCAAATTTGTCTAAGCTTAAAGGAACAGTGAGTGAAAAAACGTGAAACCCATTGATTAACTTTGGTTTGAAGCATTTTTCAAATTTGAGGTTGCAGTGCCTCATAAATGCCCCTGCTTGCCTCGCACATAAAGGGACAGTTCGTAATTAATAATAAGTCATTTTAGGTCCATTGACACAGAGCGTTTTTAATTTCTGCCCACAGAAACGTTGAAAGAGGGAAATACATTGGAGTCAACGGAGCGCCCATTCATTCCTATGGGCAATGCATTTCCAATGGCAGCTGCAGTACCGCAAAAATCCGCTAAGGGGCCCCGAACTTGAGGTCCCGGTTTTTCCCTCAAGTGCCGATTTTATACCCCCAACTCCAGCCGATAGCCAGAATGTGTTTCCAACGGGGGTGCGGTACTGAAAAAATCCCACAAAAATGGCACTCGACCCAAAAGTTCAACACCGTTAAATAGGTGCCAATTCATTTGTATATGAGGATTTGTTTCAAAAAAGTCAATGCTTTGTCAGCCATAAAGAGACAATGTTTAAATTGAAAAAAAAGAAGAAAGAAAAGTTTTTTTTATTTACGTTGACTAGAAGGTTGTTGTTTTTTTTAATTTCTGCCTGCACAACCGTTGAAACAAGTTTTGTCACAACTTAAGTGAGTGAAAAAAACGTGAAACCCATTGAATGACTTTGGTTTCAAGCGTTTTTCAAACTTGAGGTTGCAGTGCCTCAGAAATGCCCCTGCTTGCCTCGGACTTAAAGGGACAATGTGTAAATAACAACAAGTCATTTTACGTCCATTGACACGGAGCGTTTTTAATATTCGCCCACAGAAACGTTGAAAGAGCTAAATTTGTTTGAACTTAAATGAACAGTGAGTGAAAAAAAACGTGAAAACCATTGAACGACTTTGGCTAAAAGCCTTTTTTCAAATTTGAGGTTGCCTCAGAAATGCCCCTCTTTGCCTCGGACATGAAGGGACAGTGTGTTAAAAATATTAAGTAATTTTAGGTCCATTGGCCAAGAGCGTTTTTACTGTCCACCCACAGTAACGTTGAACGAGCCAAATTTGTCTGAACTTAAAGGAACAGTGAGTGAAAAAACGTGAAACCCATTGAATAACTTTGGTTTGAAGCATTTTTCAAATTTGAGGTTGCAGAGCCTCACAATTGCCCCTGCTTGCCTCGGACATAAAGGGAGAGTGTGTAATTAATAATAAGTCATTTTAGGTCCAATGAAAAAGAGCATTTTTAATTTCTGCCAACAGAAACGTTGAAAGAGATAAATTTCTCCAAACTTAAAGGAAGAAAAGTCTTTTTTATTTACATTGACTGAAAGGTTTTTTTAATTTATTTTCTGCCCGCAAAACCGTTGAACAGCCAAGTTTTGTCACAACTTAAAGGAACAGTGAGTGAAAAAAAACGTAAAACCCATTTAATGACTTTGGCTCGAAGCATTTTTCAAATTTGAGGTTGCAGTGCCTCAGAAATGCCCCTGCTTGCCTCGGACATAAAGGGACAGTGTGTGAATAATTATAAGTGATTTTATGTCCGTTGACTTATGGCGTTTTTAATTTACGCCCACAGAAACGTTGAAAGTGCCAAATTTGTTTGAATTTAAAGAAACAGTGAGTGAAAAAATGTGAAACCCATTGAATGAGTTTGGTTCGAAGCGTTTTTCCGAATTTGAGGTTGCAGTGCCTCAGAAATGCCCCTGCTTGCCTTGGACATAAAGGGACAGTGTTGAATGATAATAACTCTCTTTACGTCCTTTGACTTAGGGCGTTTTTAATTTCCGCCCACAGAAACGCTGAAACAGCCAAATTTGTCTAAACTTAAAGGAACAGTGAGTGGAAAAAAATGTGAAAACCATTGAATGACTTTGGATCGTAGCCTTTTTCAAATATGAGGTTGCAGTGCCTCAGAAATACCCCTGCTTGCCTTGGACATAAAGGGACAGTGTGTATATATTAATAAGTCATTTTAGCTTTAAACTCAACGCTCACAAACGGCGACAACGGGGACATCTTGTGACGATCTCTACAATGACTTCAGCTAAGTCAAATGATTCAGCAAAGCTAAAATTTGGTCTTTTAAATATTAGATCGCTTGCTCCTAAAGCTTTACTTGTTGATAACATTATTCGTGATTATAAACTTAACTGTATCGGTCTTTGTGAAACTTGGTTACGCTCGGATGAGTATTTAGCGCTAAATTATGCTTTACCCCCAACTACGTGAGTAGCCATGTAGCACGCACGTTGAAAAAGGGTGGCGGTGTCGCGCTCATTTCTGAAAAAAAAAACCTCAAATTTAATCCTCGTACCTCTAATAATTACAAGGCGTTTGAGGCTCTTGTGATGCGGTCCTCTCTATTGTCAATTTATGTAATAACTATATCGCGCACCTGGGCCATACACAACTTTCTTAGACGAATTTGCTGAACTTTTTTCTGAACTAGTTACCTATGCAGACAAAATTGTAATTATAGGGGACTTTAACATTCATATGAAGTCCCCACTCAGTTCACTAACTATTGCGTTTCGGTCTCTAATTGATGCATTTGGTTTTAATCAACTGGTTGATTTGCCAACACATTAAGATGAAACACGCTAGACTTGGTTCTGACTCGAGGAGTTTTAACCTCAAACATTATGGTGTTACTGTGTACTACCGTTATCTCAGATCATCATTTAGTTACATTTGAGGTGCTAGCTAAATGTAGTGCTAAAAAAGCTGAAGGATTTAGCGGACGCAATATAAGCACTGGCACAGTTTCTGAGCTCTTTGAACTCCTTCCTGGAGCAGTTGCGTCCTTTCCTTCATACAATGGCTCGATTGACTCACTCATGAATGAGTTCAATACTACCCTGACTAGTGTCCTGGTTTCAATAGCGCCCATAAAGCTTAAATCACGTCCTAAAAGACACACGCCTTGGTTTACTGATGAAACTAGAACCCTTAAACAAGAATGCAGGAAATTGGAAAGAAAATGGCGCGCTACCAAGCTTGAGGTTTTCCATCAAACCTGGTGTGACAGCTTGTTAAAGTATAAAGCGGCCCTTGCCTCTGCAAAATCGGCCTACCTTTCGAAGGTGATTGCGTCTCAAAAGAACAATCCCAAAGTCATTTTTGACACGGTAGCATCGCTTACAAGGCAACAGACTATCGCAGATAGTTTGACGCTCTCTGCTCATGACTTAATGGTCTTCTTTACTAAGAAGATTCAATGCATACAGGAAGAAATTGCGTAAGACATTATTAATACCACACATATTAAAGGGCTGAAATCTACAGATGCACGACAGGATGGCTGTCCAGAGAAATTGTCCAGTTTTAGTGAACTGTCACTTAATGATCTCAAACAGGTGGTGAATGTTGCCAAACCGACAACTTGCCAGTTCGACCCGCTCCCAAGTTCACTTATTAAAAGTCTTTTTGGCGTCCTTGGACCTTCAGTTCTAAATATTATAAACATATCACTCTCCTCTGGTGTAGTTCCAGCAGCTTTTAAGTCCGCCATTATTAAACCCACACTGAGACGACCCAACCTTGATCCAGAAACCTTAAGTAATTATAGACCTGTGTCAAACCTACCTTTCCTTTCTAAAGTACTTGAAAAAGTAGTGGCACAGCAGCTGAATGATTTTATATCCGAGAATAACCTTTTTGAATCCATGCAATCAGGATTCAGGGCTAACCACTCTACTGAGACAGCTCTGATCAAGGTAACAAATGATCTCCTACTGGCAATGGACTCTGGCGCTTCATCACTTTTGCTGCTGCTGGATCTTAGTGCTGCTTTTGACAGAGTGCACCACAATTTTCTACTAGAACGGTTGGAAAAATGGATTGGTCTCTCAGGAACCGTCCTCTCGTGGTTCAGATCCTACCTCTCAGATAGGACACACTGTGTTAAATATGGCGAAATGACATGTGAGCCCTTTAATGTTACCTGTGGTGTTCGCAGGGTTCAGTGCTTGGCCCCCTTCTTTTCAGCATTTACATGCTTCCATTAGGTGATATTATTCGCAAGTACAATATCAGCTTCCACTGCTACGCAGACGACACTCAACTATATCTTCCGTTGGAGGAATCTCCCACACTAAACTGTGGAAATTTGGAGGCCTTCCTCATTGAGATAAAAGAGTGGATGTCACTCAATTTCTTGCGTCTTAATTCTGAAAAGACAAAAAAGGTTAGTCATTGGTCCATCTAAATGCCGTGACTTATTCTCAAAAACTGCTGTGAACATTGACAAATGTCACATCACACAGAGTGACTCAGTTAAAAATTTAGGTGTCATATTTGACCCTGATCTATCCTTTGAAACGCATGTAAAGAAAATTACTAGAACCGCTTTCTTACATCTTCGTAACATTGCTAAAATCCGTTCAATACTGTCTCAGTCGGATGCGGAAATTATAATTCATACGTTTGTTACCTCCCGTCTAGATTACTGTAATGCACTACTCTCTGGTCTCCCGAAGTCTAGAATCAAGTCTCTTCAGCTGATACAAAATGCCGCAGCGAGGCTTTTAACTAGGACAAAAAAGTACGATCACATAACACCGATTTTGGCTAACCTGCATTGGCTCACAGTTAGCCTTAGATGTGATTTCAAGGTTCTCTTAGTATTATACAAAATCATACATGGACCCTCTTATCTTTCAGATCTGATTTCCCCCTATGTCCCGGTCCGAAGCCTACGATCTGAGAGTGCCGGTCTTCTGGTGATCCCAAGAGCAAAGAAGTGTTCTGCTGGTTCGAGAGCGTTCTCCATCCAGGCACCGGTGCTGTGGAATGCTCTTCCCCCTAAGATCCGATCTGCAACCTCAGTGGAAATGTTTAAATCTAAGCTTAAAACTCACTTCTACTCCATAGCATATGATTAACCTACTCTTCTCGTCGGCTGAAAAATAGTCTGTGTAATATAGTGTAATAATCTGTGAAGCCCTTTGAGACTCTTCGTGATTTAGGGCTATACAAATAAAACTGACTTGACTTGACTTGACTAGGTCCAATGACCCAGAGCGTTTTTAATATCCTTCCAAATAAAATTTGAAAGAGACAAATTTGTCTGAACTTAAAGGAACGATGTGTGAAAAAACGTGAAACCCATTGAATAACTTTGGTTTGAAGCTTTTTTAAAATTTGAGGTTGCAGTGCCTCAGAAATGCCCCTGCTTGCCTCAGACACAAAGGGACAGTGTGAAAAAAATAAGTCATTTTAGGTCCAGTGACACAGAGCGTTTTTAATATCAACCCACAGAAACGTTGAAAGAGCCAAATTTGTCCGAATTTAAAGGAAAAGTGAGTAAAAAAAAGTGAAAACTATTGAATGACTTTGGTTAAAAGCCTTTTTCAAATTTGACGTTGCAGTGCCTCAGAAATGCCCCTGCTTGCCTTGGACATAGAGGGACAGTGTGTGAATAATTATAAGTCTTTTTACGTCCATTGACATGGGGCGTTTTTAATTTCCGCCCACAGAAACGCTGAAACAGCCAACTTTGTCCAAACTTAAAGGAACAGTGAGTGAAAAAAACGTGAAAACAATTGAATAACTTTGGATCAAAGCCTTTTGCAAATATGAGGTTGCAGTGCCTCAGAAATACCCCTGCCTGCCTTGGACATAATGGGACAGTATGAAAATAATAATAATTCATTTTAGGTCCATTGACACAGAGCGTTTTTAATATCCACCCACAGAAACGTTGAAAGAGCCAAATTTGTCTGAATTTAAAGGAACTATGAGTGAAAAAAACATTAAAACTATTGAATGACTTTGGTTGAAAGCCTTTTTCAAATTTAAGGTTGCAGTGCCTCAGAAATGCCCCTGTTCACCTCGTACATAAAGGGACAGTGTGTAAATAATAATTAGTCATTTTAGGTCCATTGATGTAGAGCGTTTTTAATTTCTGCCCACAGATACGTTGAATGAGCCAAATTTGTCCGAACTTACATGAACAGTGAGTGAAAAAACCTGGAAGCCATTGAATGACTTTGGCTCAAAGCCTTTTTCAAATTTGAGGTGCACTGCCTCAGAAATGCCCCTGTTTGCATTGGACATAAAGGGACAGTGTGTAAATAATAATAAGTCATTTTATGTCCGTTGACTTAGGGCGTTTTTAATTTCCGCCCAAAGAAACATTGAAAGAGCCAAATTTGTCCAAATTTAAAGGAACAGTAATTTTCGCCTACAGAAACGTTGAAAGAGAGAAATATGTCTGAACTTAAAGAAACAGTGAGTGAAAAAACGTGAAACCCATTGAATGACTTTGGATGGAAGCCTTTTTCAGATATGAGGTTGCAGTGCCTCAGAAATGCCCCTGCTTGCCTCAGACATAAAGGGACAGTGTGTAATTAATAATAAGTCATTTAAGGTCCATTGACCCAGAGTGTTTTTAATATCCGCCCACAGAAACGTTGAAAGAGCCAAATTTGTCCGACCTTAAAGGAACAGTGAGTAAAAACTTGAAAACAATTGAATCACTTTGGATTGAAGCCTTTTTAGAATTTGAGGTTGCAGTGCCTCAGAAATTCCCCTGCTTGCCTCGGACATAGAGGGACAGTGTGTAAATAATAATAAGTCATTTTAGGTCCATTGACACGGAGCGTTTTTAATTTCTGATAACAGAAACGTTGAAAGAGCCAAATTTTTCCGAACTTAAAGGAACAGTGAAGGAAAAAAACCTGAAAGCCATTAAATGACTTTGGCCCAAAGCCTTTTTCATATTTGAGGTTGCAGTGCCTCAGAAATGCCCCTGCTTGCCTCTGAAATAAAGGGACAGGTTGTAAATAATAATAAGTCTTTTTACGTCCATCAACGCATCATTTTATGTCCGTTGACTTATGGCGTTTTTAATTTCCGCCCAGAGAAACGTTGCAAGAGCCAAATTTGTCTGAATTTAAAGGAACAGTGAGTGAAAGAACGTGAAACCCATTGAATAACTTTGGCTCGAAGCGTTTTTCGAATCTGAGGTTGCAGTGCCTCAGAAATGTCCCTGCTTATCTTGGACATAATGGGACAGTGTGAAAATAATAATAAGTCATTTTAGGTTCATTGACGCAGAGCGTTTTTAATATCCACCCACAGAAACTTTGAAAGAGCCAAATTTGTCCGAATTTAAAGGAACAGTGAGTGAAAAAACGTGAAACCCATTGAATAACTTTGGCTCGAAGCATTTTTAAAATTTGAGGTTGCAGTGCCTCAGAAATGCCCCTGCTTGCCTTGGACATAAAGGGACAGTGTGTAAATAATAATACCGTATTTTCCGCACTATATGGCGCACCATGTTATAAGGCGCACCTTCAATGAATGATATATTTTAAAACTTATGCCATACATAAGACGCACCCCATTATAAGGCGCTATACGTGCATGCTGGTTTAAGATCAGGTAATTGTGCAATTTTGTAATTGTAATCCTGTGCAGTCCTTCGAGACATTTTTGGGATTAAGGGCTATTTACGGTAAATAAATGTGACGACTTGACTACAGTAGAGAATGTAGTTACTTTATGCAACCTCTAGATGTTGCCACGCTCAAGGGAATGTCAACAAAACATTCAAAAAGGTCAAACTTTATTAACAAACAAGCTTTCCACAACTCCATTCACTCCCAAAATAAATAAACAGCCGTTTTATTATTTTCTCTGAGGTAAAGCATTTTCGTGACACATCTTTAACATCTTTGAACAACATCGACATATCATTTTATTTTTTGTCCATTTAGTCAACACGCAAAGAAAAAAACGTCTGATACTGTTATTTTAAATGAAACGTTAGTGCAATCGCAATAAAGTGACACTCGTAATGTGCAAAAACAACGAGTGCAAAGCAATAACATAATAACTGTAAAATGTAAAACGTAAACACACAAAAGAAAAACAAAGATCACTCTATAAGCTCCTCATCGACGAATCCCTCGAATTCTTCTTCTGCTGTGTTCGAATTGACCATATCTCAGTGAATGGGCCATCCAACACGTCCGGTGTTTTTGTGCCAGCGCTGTTGCCTTCATATGTATAGTTATCGTACTGACACTTCTGCTTGCCGCTCTTTGTTGAACAACCCACTGTTCAAGTGTCTCCTCTAACTCTGGCCATCTTGCTTTATTGCCACGGAAACTTTGTTGAGTTTTCCTTACTTGGCGGAGCTTATCTTCATCCTTTCTCCACTTCCGTACCATCGATTCATTTAAGTTTAACTCTCTCGCTGCCGCTCTATTGCCGTGTTGTGCTGCGTGACTGATCGCTTTGAGTTTAAACTCGGCATTGTACGCGTGTCTCTTAACAGGAGCCATTTTCTTATACAAATGCACGTATGAAAGAGAATCTCGCTCTCTCTCTCTCTCTCTCGCTCTCTCTCTCTCTCTCTCAAACGTGACATTCTGAATAATTCTGCGTTTGTTTAAGGTAAATTGTGCTTTACATCTTCACCAGTCATAACCCTGGATTCAGACAAATACTGTATTTGTTGAATATGAATTAAGCAGTTTAATGGGGTAGCCATTTTGCCACTTAGTAAACAAATACAACACGAGCCCCGGCAACTACCAATCGTTTAATATTTCCCAGTATGCACAGCGCGAAAAATGGAGTCGGCGGCTGTTTCTCGTAGTTGCGAGACCTTGCGAATTTAATATTGAGCCATATATAAGGCGCACTGTGTTATAAGGCGCATGGTCAGCTTTTGAAAAAAAATAAGACTTTTAGGTGCGCCTTATAGTGCGGAAAATACGGTAAGTCTTTTTACGTCCATTGACTCAGAGCGTTTTTAATCTCTGCCCAGAGAAACGTTGAATGAGCCAAATTTGTCCAAACTTACAGGAACAGTGAGTGAAAATACCTGAAAGCCATTGAATGACTTTGGCTCAAAGCCTTTTTCAAATTTGAGGTTGCAGTGCCTCAGAAATGCCCCTGCTTTTCTCGGAAATAAAGGGACATGTGTGAATAATAATAAGTCATTTTATGTCCGTTGACTTATGGCGTTTTTAATTTCCACCCACAGAAACATTGAAAGAGCCAAATTTGTTTGAATAAAGGAACATTGAGTGAAAAAATGTGAAACCCATTGAATAAGTTTGGCTCGAAGCGTTTTTCCGAATTTGAGGTTGCAGTGCCTCAGAAATGCCCCTGCTTGCCTTGGACATAAAGGGACATGTGTGAATAATAATAAGTCATTTTACGTCCATTAACTTAGGGCGTTTTTAATTTCCGCCCACAGAAACGTTGAAAGAGCCAAATTTGTCTGAACTTAAAGGAACAGTGAGTGAAAAAACGTGAAACCCATTGAATAACTTGGGTTTGAAGCGTTTCTCAAATTTGAGGTCTCAGTGCCTGAAAAATGTTCCTGCTTGCCTTGGACATAAAGGGACAGTTTGTAAATAGATATAAGTCATTATAGGTCCGTTGACGAAGGCCGTTTTTAATTTCCACCCACAGAAACGTTGAAAGAGCCAAATTTGTTTGAATAAAGGAACATTGAGTGAAAAAATGTGAAACCCATTGAATAAGTTTGGCTCGAAGCGTTTTTCCGAATTTGAGGTTGCAGTGCCTCAGAAATGGCCCTGCTTGCCTTGGACATAAAAGGACAGTGTGTGAATAATTATAAGTCATTTTACGTCTATTGACTTAGGGCGTTTTTAATTCCCGCCCACAGAAACGCTGAAACAGCGAAATTTTTCCAAACTTTAAGGATCCGTGAGTGAAAAAATTTGAAAACCATTGAATGACGTTGGATCGAAGCCTTTTTTTAAATATGAGTTTGCAGTGCCTCAGAAATGCCCCTGCTTGCCTTGGACATAAAGGGACAGTGTGTAAATAATAATAAGTCATTTTAGGTACATTGACACAGATCGTTTTTATTTTCCGTCGACAGAAATGTTGAAAGAGCCAAATTTGTCCGAACTTAAAGGAACAGTGAGTGAAAAAACGTGAAACCCCTTGAATAACTTTGGCTCGAAGCGTTTTTCAAATTTGAGGTTGCAGTGCGTCAGAAATGCCCCTGCTTGCCTCGGACATAAAGGGACAGTGTGTAAATAATAATAAGTCATTTTAGGTCCATTGACCCAGAGTGTTTTTAATATCCACCAACAGAAACGTTGAAAGAGCCAAATTTGTCCGACCTTAAAGGAACAGTGAGTGAAAAAAACGTGAAACCCATTGAAAGACTTTGGATCGAAGCCTTTTTCAAATATGAGGTTTCAGTGCCTCAGAAATACCCCTGCTTGCCTTGGACATAAAAGGACAGTGTGTCAATAATAATAAGTCATTTTAGGTCCATTGGCACTGAGCATTTTTAATTTCTGCCCACAGAAACAGTGAAGGAGTAGAATTTGTCCGAACTAAAAGCAACGGTGAGTGAAAAAACGTGAAACCCTTTGAATAACTTTGGCTCGAAGCGTTTTTAAAGTTTGAGGTTGCAGTGCCTCAGAAATTCCCCTGCTTGCCTCGGACATAAAGGGACAATGTGTAAATAATAATAAGTAATTTTACGTCCATTGACACAAAACTTTTAAATTTCTGCCAACAGAAACGTTGAAAAAGCCAAATCTGTCCGAACGTAAAGGAACAGTGAGTGAAAAAATCCTGAAAGCCATTGAATGACTTTGGCTTGAAGCGTTTTTAAAATTTGAGGTTGAAGTGCCTCAGAAATGCCCCTGCTTGCCTCAAACATAAAGGGAGAGTGTGTAATTAATAATAAGTCATTTTAGGTCCGTTGACTTAGGGCGTTTTTAATTTTCGCCCACAGAAACGTTGAGAGTGCCAAATTTGTCTGAACTTAAAGGAACAGCGAGTGAAAAAACGTAAAACCCATTGAATAATTTTGGCTCGAAGCGTTTTTCCGAATTTGAGGTTGCAGTGCCTCAGAAATGCCCCTGCTTGCCTTGGACATAAAGGGACAGTGTGTGAATAATTATAAGTCATTTTATATCCATTGACTTGGGGCGTTTTTAATGTCCGCCCACAGAAACGCTGAAAACGCCAAATTTGTCCAAACTTAAATGAACAGTGAGTGTAAAAAACGTGAAAACCATTGAATGACTTTGGATCGATGCCTTTTTCAAATATGAAGTTGCAGTGCCTCAGAAATACCCTTACTTGCCTTGGACATAAAGGGACAGTTTGTAAATAATAATAAGTCATTTTAGGTCCATTGACCCAGAGCGTTTTTAATATCTGCCCACAGAAATTTTGAAAGAGCCAAATTTGTCTGAACTTAACGGAACGGTGAGTGAAAAAACGTGAAACCCATTGAATAACTTTGGCTCGAAACGTTTTTCCGAATTTGAGGTTGCAGTGCCTCAGAAATGCCCCTGCTTGCCTCGGACATAAAGGGACAGTGTGTAAATAATAATAAGTCTTTTTAGGTCCATTGACCCAGAGTGTTTTTAAAGTCCGCCCACGGAAACGTTGAAAGAGCTAAATTTGTCTGAACTTAAAGATTCAGATTCAGATTCAGATCTACTTTATTGTCATTCTAGTACACGTGTATTCAGAACGAAATGTCGATACATCTGACCGGCAAAGTTTCCTTGAATGTACAGATATAAATAAAATGTTGTATTGAGTACTAAAAATATTCTAAATAATTATGGCTATATATAGTATTTTATAGTAGTGCAAACAGTGCAAGAGGAGCAGCTAACCAGATGTGCAAAATCGGCAGTCAGGTAAACAAGTCAGGTAAACAGTAACAATAACACTGTAGTACGAATAGTGCAGAGGAGAACAGATGTGCAAGGAGTGGCTAGCTATAAAGAACTGCCAGTAGTGCAATAAAGTCAAACAAAACCAACAGATGTACAGATTAGCAGCAGTTTAGATTTACTATGTGTTTGATTGACCATTTAACAGTCTAATGGCTAGGGGGACAAGACTATTGTGGAACATGGTGGCCCCTGCACCACACACTGCAGTACCTATTGGCTAGTGGAGGGGAGAGAAGTCCCGATGATTTTCTCTGCTGTCCTTGTCACCCTCCTCACAGTACCCCAGTCGGAAGCGCTGCAGCTTCCACACCACACAGAGATACAGCTGGTCAAGATACGCTCTATAGTGCCCCTGTAGAATGTGATGAGGGAGGGTGGGGGCAGGTGGGCTCTCCTCATCCTCCGCAGGAGGTACAGGCACTGCTGTGCCCTCTTCACCAGTGATGCAGTGTTCACGGACCAGGTGAGTTTGTTTGTGATGTGCACCCCTAGGAACTTGATGCTACTGACAACCTCCACAGCCTTGTTGTTGATGAGATGTGGGGCATGGTTGGGCTGGTTTTTCCTGAAGGCGATAATGATCTCTTTAGTTTTGTCAACATTTAGGACCAGGCTGTTGTCCCTGCACCAGCCCACCAACTGCTCCACCTCCTCTCTGTAGGCCAAGTCGTTGTCGTCCCTGATGAGGCCCACCACTGTTGTGTTGTCCGCAAACTTCACGATGTGGTTTGTGGCTGACCTAGGGACGCAGTCGTGTGTCATCAGGGTGAACATCAAGGGGCTCAGGAAACAGCCTTTCTGCTTTTCTGCCAACAGCTTTTCTGGCCAATGTCCTGAGTGGAGGGGAGAGAAGTCCCGATGATTTTCTCTGCTGTCCTTGTCACCCTCCTCACAGTACCCCAGTCGGAAGCGCTGCAGCTTCCACACCACACAGAGATACAGCTGGTCAGGATACGCTCTATAGTGCCCCTGTAGAGATGAACACGTTCACTTGCCTGTCACAGAACAAGATATTTTCATTACTGAACAGTCCTTGTACAAAGACAACAAAACTTTCCCAAAAGCTAACTTGTTTTGTACCATGAAATGATGGGTGTCTTTAAAGGCATTAAAACCAAACCCGCCCTCCATGTATACAAATGTCCAGGAGTAATCTGAAGTCCCTCAACAATAAAGAGGCCATTAAAGATAACATGTGAGAATGCTATCAATCAGAAAAACCCGTCCGTCGGATCATGCACAGCTGAGACAACCGCAAAAGGAAGCACTTATGAGAATAAAAACATCAGTGCAACCTTTGAGGACATCACAGTTTGCTAAAAACAATATCCAAGTTATGAAGTTGCATTTAGAGAGTAGTGCCGTTTGATGTTGTTCAGTTCATAGCTCAAGCCTGTGCTATTACCCCAACAAGTAGCACTTACAATTGCATCGATTAAACAGACTGGTTGACAAAATGACCCTCCAGCTAACTTGTTGTGTAGCATGAATTGATGGGTGACTTTAAAGTTATTGCAACCTTACCCCGCCCTCCATGCTTTCAAATATCCAGGAGTATTATGCAGCTTCTCGACCATTGAGTGGCCATCAACACGAAGCTTTGAGATTGTTATTAATTGAAAAAAACCCACCCGTTGGATCATGCACAGCTGAGACAACCCCAAAAGGAAGCACTTGTGAGACTACAAATCATCAGTGCAACTTTTGAGGACATCACAGTTTGCTATAAACATCATCCAAAATATGTAAACAGACTGGTCATCACAATGACCCTCCAGCTAACTTGTTGTGTAGCATGAATTGATGGGTGTCTCTAAAATCATTGCAACCTTACTAAAAATGACATCAGCTGTTATACATTAGAAATCCCTGCAGTGTTTGGAAACCTTGTGAGATGAACAAGTTCATTTGTGGACAATTGAAGCCTGTAACTGAAGAAGACATGTTAATTTCTGACCAGTCCTTCCACAAAGTCAACAAAACTGCCCCAACAAGAAGCACTTATTGATCTCCGAAAACAAATTTCAGAGCAATTTTCAATGACAATTGAGCCAGATGATATTGACATAAAACAAAAACGAACCAAAAGGACACATTTAAAGGATTTCCATGCAACCTTTAATTGAGCCATTTGGTGTTGCTCAGCTCACTGTTCATGTCTTTGTTTTTGTCTCAACAAGTAGCACTTACTATTGAATAATTTAAAGTCAGGGCTCCTGTTGGGTGAATAAACTGACTTGCGGCACGATGTTCCTCCAGGTAACTTGTTGTGTAGCATGAATTAATGGGTTTCTTCATAGGCATTGAAACCTTACCCCGCCCTCCATGCATACAAATGTCCAAGAGTATTATGCAGCCATTTGACCATTGAGAGCCCATCAACACGAACCTGTGAGATTGTGATCAATTGGAGAAACCCACCCGTGGATCATTCACAGCTGAGACTACCGCAAAAGGAAGCACTTATGAGAATCAAAAACATCAGTGCGACTTTTGAGAACATCAGAGTTTGCGAATAACATTATCCAAAATATACAGCTGCATCTCGCGAGTAGATGTTCCCTCAAAGACAGCTTAGTCGAGTTCTCATGAATGGGGAAAGGTACTAGTGCGTCAACTTGACATAAACAAAAACACTTACTCTGAAAATAAATTCAGTCAGTGTTTCTAGTAGGGTTGTGTTAACTGAAATGAGATGAGCTGTTATACATCGGAAATCCCAGCAGTTTGTAGAATCCTTGTGAGATGAACATGTTCACTTGCTGACAATTGAAGCCTGTCACAGAAGAATAAATGATCATTTCTGACCAGTCCTTGTACAAAGTCAACAAAACTACATAAAAAAGAAGCACTTATTGTTCACAAAATACAATTGAGTGGTTTACCAAGAGTATTTGGCAGAGGTGTAGATATGGTGGACAAAATAAAAGGACTGGTCGGCACTATGGCCGTCCAGCTAACTTGTTATGAGCATGAATTGATGGGTGTCTTTAAAGGCATTGAATCCTTACCCCGCCCTCCATGCATACAAATGTCCAGGAGTAATCTGAAGTCCCTCAAAAATAAAGAGGCCATCAACAATAACATGTGAGATGATTATAAATCTGAGAAACGTGCCCGCCCTCCATGCATACAAATGTCCAGGAGTATTATGCAGCCCCTCAAACATTGAGTGGCCATTAACACGATTATTTCTGATTGTTGTCAATCAGAGAAACCCACCCATTGGGTCATTTGCAGCTGAGACAAACCCAAAAGGAAGCACTTATGAGAATACAAAACATCAGTGCAACTTTTGAGAACATCAGAGTTTGCTAAAAACAAGTTATGCAGCTCCATCTAGCGAGTAATTCTTCCTTAAAAGACAGCTTAGCCGAGATTTCATGACTTAGGCAAGGCACTGGTGCGTCAACATTACATAAACAATAGCAATAACTGCAGAGGCCATCAACACAAGGTGTGAGATTGTCTTTAATCGGAAAAACCCACCCGTTGGATCATGCAAAGCTGAGACAACCCCAAAATGAAGCACTTATGAGAATGAAAAACATCAGTGCAACTTTTGAGGACATCACAGTTTGCTAAAAACATAAGTTATGCAGTTGCATTTAGAGAGTAGCGTCGTTTGATGTTGTTCAGCTCGATAACCTTCCATGCCTGTGCTATGACCCCCACAAGTAGCACTACAATTGCATGGATTAAAGTCAGTGCCCTTGTAGGGTGAGTAAACAGACTGGTCGACACAATGACCCTCCAGCTAACTCTACAAGTGCCCTTTGATGCTGTTCAGCTCATACCTCATGTCTCCTATTTCCCCAACAAGTAGCACTTACTATTGCATAATTACAAGTCAGTGCTCCTGTTGGGTGAATAAACAGACTGGTCGACACAATGTTCCTCCAGCTAACTCGTTGTGTAGCATGACATGATGGGTGTCTTTAAAGGCATTGAAACCTTACCCCGCCCTCCATGCAAACAAATGTCCAGGAGTATTCTGCAGCCCCTCGACCATAAAGAGGCCATCAACAATAACATGTGATATTGTTATCAATAAGAGAGACCTGCCCGTCGGATCATGCACAGCTGAGACAACCCCAAAAGGAAGCACTTATGAGAAAACAAAACATCAGTGTACATTTTCAGGACATCACAGTTTGCTAAAAAAATTATCCAAAATATGCAGCTGCATCTCTCAGTTCTTCATTCAAAGACAGCTTAGTCGAGCTCTCATGAACGGGGAAAGGCACTGGTGCCTCAACATGATATAAACAAAAGCACTTACTCTGAAACTAAATTCAGTCAGTGGTTCCAGTCGGGTTGAAGTAACCAAAAATGAGATCAGCTTTTATAAATCGGAAATCCCTGCAGTGTGTAGAAACCATGTGAGATTAACCCGTTTACATGTGGACAATGACGAGGCCATCTACAATAACATGTGAGATTGTTATCATTTAGAGAAACCTGCCCGTCGGATCATGCACAGCTGAGAACCCCAAAATGAAGAACCTACGAGAATGCAAAACATCAGTGCAACTTTGGAGGACATCACAGTTTGCTAAAAACATTATCCAAGTTATGCAGCTGATTTTAGCGAGTAGTTCTTCCTTAAAAGACAGCTTAGCCGAGATTTCATGAATTAAGCAAGCCACTCGTGCGTCAGCATGACCAAAGCAAAAGCTCTAACCACAGCAAAAGTTTAAGTCACTGCTTCCAGTCGGGTTGTGGTAACCAAAAATGAGATCAGCAGTTATACCTAGGAAATCCCTGCAGTGTGTAGAAACCTTGTGGGTTGAACATGTTTCCATGTGGACAATTGAAGCCTGTCACAGAACAAGACATTTTCATTTCTGACCAGTCCTTGTACAAAGACAACAAAATTATCCCAACAAGAAGCACTTATTACAAATTGGGATCAATTCAATCAAGTCATCCCGATGTCCGGTTTGGATAGACAAAAAAGAGGCCTGAGAGATTCGTTACAACAGTGGGACCCCATTTATATTGATGCAATAGGCAAACCAAAAGGGGTCCCGGACGAATATAAATTGGCAGACCAAGTCGCATCAGGCATCAAGAGCATTTTTGTTTGGGGTGACCCAAACAAAAATATGGATCGGCTAAATTATGTTCATTATAACGTTCAGAGATTTAGTAATTTTACTACAGAAGCTTTAGAGGCGGTACATGAAGAATTTAAAAAAAACGTCATTAATGATGTTTTAAAACAGGATTGCTTTAGATATGTTATTGGCTGATAAACAAGGGGTGTGCGGGATCCATGTTGTAGTTTCATCCCAAACACGGCACCGGATGGGCGTCTCACCAAGGCATTGGAAATTTGCAAACTTTGAATGCAAAGATGAAAGAACATTCACGTGTAGATTCGGAAATGTGGCCAGGATGGTTGAATGTCTTTGGTAAATGGTAAGGTCTGATTAGCTCGATATAAATCTCAGTGGCAGTATTTACAGGTGCTTTGCGGATGATGTTGTATACCCTGTATCAGATCTCTTACAGTTAGAACCCTCGAGTGCACCTTGGGCCCGCTGCCACCTGGTGGCCAGTACATGATGAACCTCGTGTCGGACACACAGCTGGTTCCTCTGGCAGTGGGTCCATAGGGTCCAGCCGAGTCAGTGGTAATGGTTTCAGTTGTCTGAGACCATGAGAGGGAATAAAAACTTTCATACAGCATTGTACTTTTTTTTACTGTGTTTATTGTTTTTCCATTGCTTATTTTTGTAGTGCAGTCAGTACACTGAGGCCAGGAGAGGGATTGAAGGATTTTTACATTTGATTATAAGGGATTTTGTTCAATCAAATAAAAATTACATTTAATGCAAAATATATTTACTGGCTGGGCTGTTCGGCAGGTCAATGCGACCTAGACAAGGATGATGTTCACAGGAAACAGCAGGAACTAGGACAATGGTTGATATGGTAATCAGTGCTTCCTAGACGCTTCCCCGACGCTTCCCTGACGCAAGAGGAGCCGCTGTGACGCAGGAACGCTCGGGGTCCAGACATAAAGGAGACGAGGTGGAGCCCACATGGGGAGTCCGCGCCATTGTGCGGGAAGAAGATGGCGATGTGAAGAATGCAGACAGTCGAAACAGTTCTCCCGCATTTCCACCAGCATGTCAACTTTGCTACAAGAGGTAGGAACACATTAGGCTTGGCCTACACAAATATCAAAGGAGCATACAGAGCAGCCCCCCGCCCCCACCTTGGCTCATCAGATCACCTTTCTGTTATGCTAATTCCTGCATACAAGCCCCTGCTGACCAGAGAAAAACCTACAGTGAAGCAGGTGAGGGTGTGGACTGAGGGGGCAATGGAAGCACTACAGGACTGCTTTGAATGCACAGATTGGGACATGTTTAAATCGGCTGCCACTTACAACAACAAAATAAATATAGATGAGTACGCCATGTCTGTGTCAGCCTGCATCAGTAAATGCGCAGAAGACGTCAGCAATACCAAAACCATCTGCACCCGTGCCAATCAGAAGCCCTGGATGACTGCTGAGATACGCAAACTGCTAAAGGTACGGAACCTTGCCTTTAAATCTGGTGACGAGGAGGCGCTGAGATCAGCGAGGGCTAACCTGAACCGTGCTATCAGACTAGCAAAGCGATCGCACAGTCAAAAAATCCAGGACCGTTTCCTCACCACAACCAACACCAGGGATATGTGGAAAGGCATCCAGGCCATCACCAGATACAAGCCAACCACCGCCCCTGTGCAGGACACTAGCATGGACTTTCTGAATGACCTCAACAACTTATTTGGGAGGTTCGAGGCACAAAATGGCACCCCTGCAGCGAAAGCGGTTCCAAATCAGGACGAAAGAGCGCTCCACCTGGACTCAACTGACGTGAGGAGGACCCTGAGAAGGGTCAACACACGGAAGGCTCCAAGCCCGGACAACATTCCAGGGCGGGTCCTTAGGGAGT
This sequence comes from Urocampus carinirostris, assembly GCF_059441175.1. Lineage (NCBI taxonomy): Eukaryota > Metazoa > Chordata > Actinopteri > Syngnathiformes > Syngnathidae > Urocampus > Urocampus carinirostris. The sequence goes on along the minus strand of NC_142356.1, from coordinate 45,381,926 downwards.
GCGCCGATCAGCTGGCTTGTGTACTAACAGACATTTTCAACACCTCGCTAGACCAAGCCACAGTACCATCATGCTTTAAGATTGCCACCATCATCCCAGTGCCAAAGAAACCCCAGATCTTATAATTCAACGATTACCGGCCCGTTGCACTGACTCCCATCATAATGAAGTGCTTTGAGAGACTGGTTAAAGAGCACATCACCTCCAGTCTCCCCTCCTCACTCGACCCCTTTCAGTTTGCCTACCGGACAAACCGCTCCACCGGGGATAACATCTCCTCTGCGCTTCACCTGAGCCTGACACACCTAGAGGAGAAGAACACCCATGTGCGGATGCTGTTCCTGGACTTCAGTTCAGCATTCAACACCATCATCCCACAACACCTGGTAGACAAAATGAGACTCCTGGGTTTCAACACCCCCCTGCGGAACTGGCTGCTGGACTTCCTCACTGACAGACCCCAGTCAGTGCGGATTGGTCAGAACATCTCCGATGTCATCAACCTCAGCACGGGCTCCCCCCAAGGCTGTGTCCTGAGCCCCTTGCTGTTCACCCTGATGACACACGACTGCGTCCCTGATGACACACGACTGCGTCCCTAGGTCCGCCACAAACCACATCGTGAAGTTTGCGGACGACACAACAGTGGTGGGCCTCATCAGGGACGACAACGACCTGGCCTACAGAGAGGAGGTGGAGCAGTTGGTGGGCTGGTGCAGGGACAACAGCCTGTCCTGAATGTTGACAAAACTAAAGAGATCATTGTCGACTTCAGAAAAAAACAGCCCAACCATGCCCCACTTTTCATCAACAAGAAGGCTGTGGAGGTTGTCAGCAGCATCAAGTTCCTAGGGGTGCACATCACAAACAAACTCACCTGGTCCGTGAACACTGCATCACTGGTTAAGAGGGCACAGCAGCGCCTGTACTTCCTGCGGAGGATGAGGAGAGCCCGCCTGCCCCCACCCTCCCTCATCACATTCTACAGGGGCACCAAAGAGAGTATCCTGACCAGCTGTATCTCTGTGTGGTGTGGAGGCTGCAGCGCTACCGACTGGGGTAGTGTGAGGAGGGTGACGAGGACAGCAGAGAAAATCATCGGGACTTCTCTTCCCTCCATTCAGGACATTGGCCAGAAGCGCTGCCTATCCCAAGCTAAGAACATTATCAGGGATCCCTCTCACCCCCATCATGGACTGTTCACTCTGCTAGCCTCTGGGAAGAGGTACTGCAGTGTGCGGTGCAGGACCACCAGGTTCCACAATAGTCTTGTCCCCCTGGCCATTAGACTGTTAAATGGTCACTCAAACACATAGTAAATCTAAACTGCTGCTAATCTGTACATCTGTGGGTTCTGTTTGACTTTTCGCACTACTGGCAGTTCTTTATAGCTAGCCACTCATAACAGTGTTATTGTTCTGTTTACCTGACTTGTTTACCTGACTGCCCATTTTGCACATCTGGTTGGCTACTCCTCTTGCATTATTTGTGCTACTGTAAAATACTATACATAGCCATAATTATTTAGTATATTATTAGCACTCAATACTACAACTCAATACAACATTTTATTTATATCTGTTCATTCAAGGAAACTGTGCGGGTCAGATGTATCGACATTTCGTTCTGTATACACGTGTGCTAGAATGACAATAAAGTAGATCTGAATCTGAATCTGAATCTGAATGAGACACACATAGCAAATCACAGAAGGGTGGGATGTCTTTTGATATGTTTGTTGAAATGTATAAATGATCCTGTAAAAATAGGGGTGGGAGAATTTTTTCTGGAGGGCACACTTACATCTGCTGTTGTGAATAAACTCGCCCACGTGCAGATTTGAAGGCTGTTTGACTTTTTTTGTACTCTCTCAAAAAAACGAGCAATGTAAATCGTGTTTGGTTAATGGAGTCAGATAACTAATTTGAACGTTTTGGTAAACGTTTGGTACATTTTTATAGTTGGAAACCTAACAACTGTTTTAACTCTTTGTTAGGGCATTTTTTAACAGTGACACCTAGAAAAACTGCATTAAACCAAAAACACGAGATATTTTTCCAGCAAATGCCAGCTAGAACTAGCTTTAGGACATTTAATGCAATGCAGGACATAAATAACCTTTGTTGTAGCCCTTTTGGTTTCTGGGAAAATTCGCATTATTTCATGAATCTGTTTTAGGAGCTTAAACACATTGAGAGGACATTTTTTACGGTAACACTCTGCAATATGGCTTAAAACCAAAACATTAAGACCTTTTTTTAGCAAATGCCTGCTGAAACTAGCTAACTACAAATTACATTTAAATGCAAAATATATTCAGTGGCTGAGCTGTGGGGCAGGTCAGTGCGACCTAGTGGAGGATAATGTTTACAGAAAACAGCAGGAACTACAATGAAGCGCTGATAGGGGCTGATATGATAATCAGCGCTTCCAGGCGCAAGAGGGGCTTTCGTGACACAGGGGTCCGAACATCAAGGCGATGAGGTGGAAATGCTGGTCTTTTGTACGTCTTTTCACAGAAAGAAACGAGCATGCATTGTTAGGTGAATGAAGGATATGTTTGGTTAATGGAGTCAGATAACTAATTCGAACAATTTGGTAAACGGTAAATTTTAATGTATTAATTTCCTATCAATTTTGGCGACCCTCGACGTGACTTAAATGGGGAAAGACTTCGAGACACCACAGGAAAAAGAATCACAGGGGTTGCAACCCTGAGCGTCCGTCCCCATCCACGCAGGTGATAAATTAGACATCGCAAATTGCCCTTGTTTCCTCTGGTGGACACGTTCTTTAAGGTAAGCACAATATTTGATATTTAAAGTATACATTCTGCACAAAATTAAATGGAGGAAAACAACAGTAATTTGTTTAGATATTGTAATAAATGTGTGGATGGTAGTAAGGTGTGAAATTTGGGATTTACTTACTGCTGGAATAGGAAGGTCTCTGTACTATTTCATGGACCCATGGAATACGAATGTTCTGGTATTATTTCGTGGTTTGGTAGGAAAGTAAAATTTGATATCTTCTACTTGAATAGTTTGGTGCTGTTTGTGGTTCTAAAACGGTGTAAAATTTGGTATTTACGTATCACAAAGTCAGGTGTAATTTAGAGTGTGAAAGTGAAAGCGGTGTGTGTGACTGTTATACAATTCGGACCTTCTTGTTGAAAATTTGGCCAAGACACGGGGGCAAATCAGCAGATTGGTAGATTGTTTAGGAGAAGAAGCCTCTACTAGGATCGAGTCTCAGATACATTTGTAAAAAAAAAAAAAAAGTAAAATAAAATAAAGTGAAAAAAACCTTAAATAAAAATAAAAGTGATTAAAAAAAACAGGTTGCATATTCAGAAGGTATATTGAGCCAGGGTACATGTTTCAATTTAAACACAAATTTAAAAATTCAAAAGAAACCTAAGTCACCAAATTTGTTAAATTATTTAGAAGTTCGTTTGTCTGGGCCCTGTGTCTATCGTATGTAACCTATCCTGTAAGCTTTTTTTTCCTCCTGTTTGTGTTGTGTGTGTCCTACTCGTCAAAAAGAAAGAAAAAAAACGGCTCAGAAAATTGTGTTTTCAAACGCCCAAAAGAACGCTTTCAAAAGAACTTAGATTGTTTAAAAAGTGTTATTTAAAAAGAATTGATAGAAAATATGGTAAGGAGTCGGACAAAAATTGATTTTTTGAGAAATTGCTTTTCAAGATAGTGGTTCTCAATATAGGGAGCGCGGGCCACAAGTGGTTGCAGAGACTCCTTTTTTGCGGTCCAATCTTTCTTGAGTTTTTTTTGTAGAAAATCGATAAATTAAGAAGAGAAGTTTAGGAAAAATATTAGTGAGTGATTTTGGATGTGTTAATTCAAGATAATGCCAGATTAATACCAATAAAGATAAAATATTCCCGTTTTTACTTCAGAATTGGTAAATTTAAAACTGGGAAGAGTAGGAAAATTTTAAATGAGTGGATTGGAATATATTATATAAAAATATAGAAAAATCGTTAATAAATACTTTATTTTCATTGAATATGGAAGAAAAATGTATTGATGGGAATATAAATGAGTAAGGTAACTCGTTGGATATCAATATAGGTCATTTTCACATTAAATATGTGAAGCTAAAGTAGGAGATTTAATTGGTTTGAAGGAAAAATTAAAATTAAGTGAGTTCAACTTTATTAGCGTCGATTGGGATATATAATTGCAATTTATAACAATGAACTGTGTTAAATCTAGGTGAACAAAATAAAGGGTGAGTTTGATGAGAATCTCAGAAGGCTAGCGGTTAATAGGAAAATGAAAACCAGTGTGAGAGAGCTTAGCGTTAGTCGCACAGGACGATTTAGAAAAAGAAAAAATTAAGACAGGTATGCGGAAACAATAATTCATGCATTTGTTACCTCCCGTCTCGATTACTGCAATGCACTACTCTCCGGTCTCCCGAAGTCCAGAATCAAGTCTCTTCAGCTAGTACAAAATGCCGCAGCGAGGCTTTTAACCAGGACAAAAAAGTACGATCACATAACACCGATTTTGGCTAACCTGCATTGGCTCCCAGTTAGCCAAAGATGTGACTTCAAAGTTCTCTTAGTATTGTACAAAATCATACATGGACTTGCTCCCTCTTATCTTTCAGATCTGATCTGCCACTATGTCCCGGTCCGAAGCCTACGATCTGAGAGTGCTGGTCTTCTGATGATCCCGAGAGCAAAGAAGTCTTCTGCTGGTTCGAGAGCGTTCTCCATCCGGGCACCGGTGCTGTGGAATGCTCTTCCCCCTGAGATTCGATCTGCAACCTCAGTGGAAATGTTTAAATCTAAACTTAAAACTCACTTCTACTCCATTGCATACGAATAACCTACTCCTCTTGTCGGTTGAAAATAGTTTGTGTAATATAGTGTAACAATCTGTGAAGCCCTTTGAGACTCTTCGTGATTTAGGGCTATACAAATAAAAATGACTTGACTTGACTTGACTAGAAGAAAGAACCGGCAAGTGAAATAGCAGGATTTAGTAAGTGACATTAAGGTGATATCAAGTTTGAAAAGGATAGAGTTGCTAACAGAACCACAGGCAGTCAGACTAAGGAGAAGAAGAATAATATTAAATTGTTATTAAATTGTTACTATGTCGAAAACAAAAAGAATTTGCATGCAAAAGAGCAAATGATCAGAATAATTTCAAATAACCCAAAACTTTCAAATGAGTTTGAAAATAATGAAAATAATGACTTATAAATGGAGGAAAAGAAAAGCAAGATTGAAAATTATTAATGACATGGCTGTTCTGTTTCAATCACTGAATTAATTTTTCTTTCTTTGTTTAAAAAAAAGAGGAAAAAACACACAAGAGTATTGATAATGAAATGCGAGACAACGAGGCAATTTATTAGTGACAGGTAGGTGTCATTCTACATTGAATCCATGAGAAAAGACAGTTGATTAGAGTGAGGGGAAATTACAATTAAAAAAGTTTTCACGTTCGGTTCAATTTGGCTTTTTTTTTTTTTTGATGCTTAGGCAGTGTGATAGTTTAAAATTTGAATTTGAGCGTGTTATGATTGACAAACAATTAACAAATATGTTAAATGTTGATTTATAGTCTGGTTAAATTAAGTAAACAATTTGTCTATGGAGAGAGCATTTTCAAAAGACAGTGAGGAGCAGATTAATCAATCCTGAGAGGGATCATATGAATTCAAAATAGCAGATCTTGAGAAATATCATGGAAAATTTAAGAATATAATTGCTAAAATAATGTCTACATGGTCATTTAACCTAGAGCAACATCCCAGTTTGTAAACATGATTCATTTCACAGGATTCTAATTTCCACTAAAAAGAAAAGACATGTTTTGAAAGTCAAATGGACTCTGAGAAAAAACTGAATGGACAAAATACTGTTTGCTGTCAGGGGGACACAGCTGAGAAACTAACAAAAACAAAGACATCCACTCATCCATTGTCTGCACCTCTTATCAACAGCAAGGTCGTGGGGATGCTGGAGCACATCTCGGCTGTCCTCGAGCAGTGAGCACAAAGACAATGAAGGTCAGTGAAGCACTGATATGGATAAGTCACATGGACACATTTAAGCAGTGGATTACAAGTGAATGTCACATGGACTAAGCCAGACGTTGAGGCCGTCAACGAGACGGGAAAAAAAAACAATTCAACAACATATGTCTCCCTTAAGTCACATTAGAGTCCTGTTTAATTGACGAAGTGTTTACATATCTGAGGAAAATTTATAAATTTTGATTGTAAACTCACCCACTTATATGGGCCGGTCACACAGCCGTTTGCGGCTGAATCACGGCTAAAATTTTGCGTTTTTTTTTTTGCCCGTGGTTGCCCGCGATGGAAAATGCGCAAAATTGGCCAACCCGCCGTTCATCGGTGGTATGCCCGCAAAACAGACGCCGGGGACTGTTCCGCTTCCTCATCGCGTCATTTCTGCGTCATTTTCTCGTGTGGACCACGGGTATAAAAGCTCCCGAGCCGGTGTTGTGCCCAAATCCGACTCCTACGCAACACCCCCACCCCCACCCCCTCGCGTGAACACACATTCTGCTGCAATCGCTTTTGACTTTTTCATCCGCGTTAACAAACGCATTTTGTAGAATACGATCGCACTTTATTGTTTAAATAAACGCGTTATATAGACTAGGATCTCCCAATTGTTATAATTAGCTCGCTTTATTGTTTTAATAAGCGTTTTATATAGAATACGATCGCTTTTGTTGGAAGCGCAGCAGAATGCGCGTTCACGCGAGGGGGGGAGCATTTACCGTTCGATTACGTTCACAACAAAAACAAAGACGGAATGGTTTAAGTTGTATTACATTCCCAACAAATGCAAGACGAAGTGGTTTTGGTTATATGTTCGCCATTACATTCCCTAAAAGTAAGATAAAACGAGGTAAAAGTGGTTGTAGTAGCGAGGGGATGCAAATCTCGGCAGGGATGCATTTCTCGGATAACACCGGGCTGTAGAAATCATAACCACTCAAGACACAGTCCCGTGAAGATCAAGATTTCAAGCTATGGCATCATTTTTATTTGATTATCTTGAAAAGAAATGTCAAGAAATAAAAATGGATTAAGACGAGGTCACTACGCTGACGGGAATCCATGTTTACCCCCTTGACGTCTCGAGCACAACTGACGTGTGCTCGGCAAATCGCGCTGTATATACGCGGAGAAAGGCGTTTGACTGTCACACGCGTAACACGCTAATTTCACGTAATAACACCGCGATACAGGCGCAGAACATGCTATTACCATGCTCCCCCCACGATTACTCGCTGAAATTTCCCGTCCTACCCATGTGTAACCACACCCTGGCCGCGGCCAGAGCGCGTCGTTCCGCCTCATTTCCGCGTCATTACCTCGTGTTGACCACGTGTGCGGCACGCGGTGTTGTGGTAAATACACTTGCATTTGTAGAATAGATTTGCATACATGTAGAAATGTAGAATAGACGTGCATACATGTAGAAATTTAGAAAGACTTGCTTACAGTTGTGGGAAAAGGTCGGGTTGACATCGTTTGAAGATACTCTTGGCAGACGATTAAGTTTCCTTGAAGATACTCTTGGGAGACGATTAAGTTTCCTTGAAGATAGCGTGCAAGGGACGGTACGCTCTGAACTTGAGACGTGATACAGGACCGCCTTTTGGGGTGGACTCAATCGAAGCCTAATCGTCGCTATCAGCTTTAAAAACATTGTCATGTTCCCAGCTCTCTGAGAAAACTTCATTGACGCATCAATAAAAGTTGTATCTCCCTCCCACGAAGCTGGCTCCTGTCCATTTTCCTTATCCACATATGAGAAGACTTTTCTCTCGATTATCGAACCTGCAATTTCCCCAACATTCAATGGCGCCCAACGTGGATTGGCACTAATTAAATAAAAAAGAAAAGGGAGGAAAGTTCTCAGTGGAACTGTCTCGAATGAGCAGTTGAGGTAAAAAGTTTTTTCTCTCCTTATTTCGATTTGCTTGTCGAGATTCGTGGGAGGACGGGAGCCTGTGACGTCGGAGCTAAATTATGAAAATGCGTGCACGTGTATTTTCCGTCTATAGTCAGGCCCAAGTTCGGACGGATGAGATATATAGACTGAGTTGAGATTTTTTTTGTCCGACGGGAATTATGTGCTCAGATAATCCTGTTTGTTGTGGGACATGGCTGCTTGGAAAAGAGAACAAAGGATAATTTACCTGGATAAAAGGTGCAGCGGCGTCGGTATTTGTAGATTTATAATTGTCTTGAGATCTGTGTAAAGACGGTGATGAGACGTCATCATTTGCTGAAGTGACAGTTCGAGAGTAGACGATCTATATGTGGTTAATACGGGGCATGTTTTATGTGTTTCCCTAGTCGATTGATGATTTGGGAGGGACATGTAACCTTGCACTTAAGAAAAAGTGTGGTGCATGGAACCTCGCCATTTTCTACAATCTGAAAGGTTATACCGACGTTAGAAAAATGAGCAGTAATCAGATGTTGTATTATTAAGATATATTCGCATAGAACAAGCGATACGAAGAATGTGTGTGTGACATGAGTCAGGCTTGCGCTGACAGGTGTATTCTTTTACATTTTACGGTCTTGTATGTGCGTTGGAGTGTCTTGCTTTTTTGTGGGTTATTCTCGCCCCCACCGCTAACCCGCTTACCCCCACCACTCTCCGTCTTTCCCTGTGTGAGTTGAGCTCAACCGTGTGTATTCCCGCTCCGATCACCCCCACCCCACCCCCGTCTTTCCCCCGTCTTTCTCTCCTTTACTTTATGTAACGTTATGTTTGAGTCGTTTACGTTACGGAGGGGGTCATGGAAAATAAATAAAAGTGGAGGGATTACTTAATTCGTCCAGTGCTCCGTTTGCGTGTGGCCTTTTGATTTGTGAGATCTTGTTCCGATAAACGTGATAAGTATAGTTTGGGTAAATTGAGGAAACAATTTGGCAAGCATTTTCAAAAGACAATGAGGAGCAGATTACTCGATCTTGAGGAAGACCATGAAAAATTTAAGAATTTAATTGCTAAGGTGATGTCTTCATGGTCATTTAACCTAGACTAAACATCCGAGTTTGTAAACATGACCGATTTAACAGGATTCAGAAGTCAGACGGACTGTTGAAAAGGGCTGAAGATGGACAGAAAAACAAGCAAAGAACAAACAAAGACGTTCACTCATCCGTTGTCTGCGCCGCTTGTCTACAGCAGGGTCGTGGGGACACTGGAGCACATCCAGGCTGTCCTCAAACAGTGAGCAGGGGGCAATCTGAACTGATTGCAGCCAGTTTCGAGGAGAAAGAGGTAGACAACTGGGCACCAAGGTCAGTGTGGCACTGATAAAGCTCATGGACACATTCCAGCGGCAGATTACGAGTGGAACGTCACAATGGACTGAGCCAGACGGCCAAGGCCGTTGACGGGGCGGTGATAACGATCAACACGAGTCTGCATTGAATCACGCTAGAATCTTGTTGATTGACGTAGTGTTTACAAATCTGAGGAATATTGATACGTTTGGATTGTGAATTATTTTATTTTTAACACAGAAATACTGCTAAAATTGTGTTTTGAATCTGCTTTCCAGGAAATCGGTGATGAGTCTCCAGATGCAGGAGCATCAGGAGGATTTTTAAGGAGAATAGGTAACAGGGGAATACCGTTGACTTTATATCAGATACAATTGCCCAATTTAAAAATATTATGCAAGGGGGAGGTGTGAAATAGCTGGAGAAATAAGGGTGTAGGTCTCTGTATTTACAGGCCACGGTAGACGGAGTGCTCAACCAACATATGAAATTTGTGCAGAGAATAATAATAATAGGAGTAATAGGAATAGGAAGGAGTAATAGGAATAATAGGAGCAGTGCCATCAAAAGATCTAGGTGCGGAAACAGTAATTAGGTTTTTGATTAGAGAAGTTATTCCGCGATTTGGCATACCGTCAGAAATAAGCTCGGATAACGGTGCGGCATTTGTTCAAAAGGTCGTGAAGGGCATCTTACAAAAATTACACATTAAACAACGGTTCGGTGGGGTTTATCAACAAAGTCAAGGGATGGTGGAAAAGAGTAAATGGAATATTAAAATCAAAGATAAACAAGATCTTTGTGAGTACTAGGCTCAACTGAGGGGATGCGCTACAGTTAGCGCTGATGAGTGATCGCATGCAAACTCATTGGATCACGCATTTAACACCGCATGAAATGCTAACAGGCAGACCAGCACCGCATCTGGGAGGTCCCTATAAGGGGCCGCCACTTGAACAACTACAAACTAAACTGAGAGACTGAGTGAGACAATTGACGGCTGTCATCTACCGGCTGGTTAAGAGACAAGAGCCCAAGGTCGAACAACCATTTGAAAAGACGTCCCAGGGGATCTCGTCTACATCAAGGTTTCGACGAAAGAGGAACCATCCGAGGCGTGAGGGACCGTACACCGTCGTGAGGGCAACGCCGGCCGCAGTCCAGGTCGAGGGCAGCTCAAAATGGTACCATCTGAACCACTGTACCACGGCTCACGCTGCCACTGTCAACGAGACCAAGCAAGATCAACAGGGCAGTAACGTTAAAATTAGGAAAACAAGATGTGGATGACAAAGCTGTGTGTGATAATAAATTGTCTGATATGGTTGTTACTAGGAGCAGAGCTCGAGAAATCGCAGCGGCGAATGGAAATTGCGGTTCCGAAAGTGCAACCGGAGATCCAAAAAGCGACGCTGCAGTTGCAGACCATGACGCATCCTAGAGACAGCGGCCCGGTTAAGTGTGACACTACTGTATAACATGCCAAAACGGTTGAGGATTTGGAAAGTACAAGTACATTTTACCTCATGAAGGGCTCACTGGCCCTGAGGTATGGAAGCTCGAAAGTACCAAAATTAAAATATTACAGGAAAAGAGAAAAAATGTGAGATATGACGAAAATGTGTAAAATATAATTTTTAAAATATGGTGCCATAAGAAACATGCACTCGAAATCTTTTAAAGGGACAGTGTGTATAAATTGACCCCAAGATGTCTTTGCACTGTGGAGTGCAACCGAAATAAAAGTGCTTAACAGGATGAATAGGAGAGTCACAGTGCCCACATAAGCACTATTTTTCACTGCCTCTAGGTGATGCTCATGTTATGTTATGGAAAACTCGAGTAACTCCAGTTTACAGTCACGTAGTCACACCAGCAGTCCCTGTTTTGGATGTAAATTGCTGAAAATACTTTATAAGAAAGCTAATTAAACGATTTAGGTTCACTATCAAGACATTTCTAATAAAAACTCGCAGGAAAAAACCTTAACCGAGAACGAACGTTTTATCCAGAAGCTGTAGCAAAGAAACGTTTTGATTGGGTAAGTGTTAGGAACTATAAACAGGACATGCACATTTTTCTCCATTGCCCAGCGCCTGTGCTAAAAGTAAATACGTAAGTATCTTCAGTTGTAGGGATTTTTAACATTTTCATTTTGAGACAAAATGACAGACAAAATGAGCGTCAGCACTCATAAGTGACGGCGGGAGGGAGTCGAATTTTAAGTCACTCAACACTCAAAACGTCACACAGTGAAAATTAAAATCGCTGAATGAAAGTACCGTAGAAATACTACGAAAGTAATACGGTAATAGAGAAATGCCCCTAGAGCAAGGGTGTCAAAGTCATTTGAACTCGGGGGCCACACGATAGAACAAACATTCTGTCGGGGGCCTGACTGGTAGATTCAAGAGAAAGAAAAAGAGAGAGAAATAAAAGAGAAAGAGGGAAGGAAAAGGAGAGAGGGAGAGAGCGTGAGAAACAAAAGAGATAAAAAGTCATGAGAGAGGGGGAAAAGAAAGGGGGAGGAAGAAAGAAATCCAAAGAGAAATAGAAAGACAGAAGGAGAGAAAAGAAAGCGTGAAGGGTAGGAAGAAAGAGAAAAGAGAGAAAAGGAAAAAATGAAGTTAGAGCAAAAGAAGTTAAAAAGAGAGAGAGAGAGAGAAAGAGACAAAATAACAAAGAAAGAGAAAAAGAGAGACACAGAGAGTGAAAGAGACAGAGACAGAGTGGGAGAAAAGGGGTGGAAAAGAGAGAGAGAAAGCGAAAGAAATACAGAACAGTGTCTTTGTTCAAGGCACCTGGGTTTCATATTTCAACCTGCAGCCTCTTTGACACCTGTGCCCTAGAGGTATACTAAACAGTATCACAAAACTAACGATTCAATATAGTACTTTAAAACAAAGACATAGTACACTACATCAATTAAAAATAAATAAAAAAATAAATAACTACAGAACTAAATACCAAGTTAAGTGCAAGAAGGGCATTTATGAGCTGGCTCTCTTCAATAAATTGAGAAAAAAAGCCGTTTTGTCCAATGAAAAAGACTGACTTACCCAATTACCAACAACAATGACGTAATCTCGAAGCGACGAGATCTCATTAGCTAAGATCGGCGTGCAGAAAAATAAAATCTCATACAGCAAAACCAAGTAACGATAAGGCTTGCAATGCGTTGAATCTTTGTTAACGAGGAATTAAATGATAATGACAATTTAAAGGAAAAGGTTGCGTCCCCAGCATGGATGATGCATCTGGGACACAGGAACATGGTGAAATGAGAACACTGAGTGTATACAAGATAATTATACAGAATAGTTTAAAAAGAAAGAATGTTTAAGTAACAAAACTAATCATCTCTCGTTGAATATGCGAATGGCAAAAGGGTAAGAATTTTTAAGACGTGTAGTTATGCTCCTAATAAAGCAAGGGCGAGTAAAACAAAGAAGACGACTGGAAACCGTCCATAATTTCAGTGTCCATCTTTTCGTTGGTTATAAATGGACAAATTCAAAAGAGGCGTAATACGTAAAAGGATTGTTTCCTTAGTTTTTCTCATATTCAATAATAGATTACTAGTGGTATGAATGATTTCGAATTATCAAAAATTGAAAGAAGTTTGAAAATGACGACATATTATCACAGGGAAGAAAATTGGAGACTAGAAATCATTAATAACGTAGCTGAAGCTATTTCAGTCACTGAATGAAATATTTCTTTTAAAAAGAAAAGAAAAAGAAAAACAAAGGGAACTAAGACAATTGCGTAAAAACGAAGATTGTTGCGCGGAATAAAAGATTAAGATAGTAATATAAAATAAATACGAGTCAACAAGATAATTCATAAGTGACAAGTAGGTATTGCTTTATATCGAATCAACAATAAGAGATTATGATTACAGAGGGATGAAAAGACAATTAGAAATTTTTGACATTGAGTTCGAGTTGGCAGTTTTTTAGGACAATTGATTCCACACTGAATTTTTTAGAATGAGTGTTACGTTCGACAAATGATTAATAAATGTGAAACAATAGCTGACTTATGGTTTGGTTAAGTTAAAATGAAACATTGTCTATGGAAAAGAGCATTTTTTTTTTTTATTTTTTTTTTTTTTTAGAAGACAATGAGAAAAAGATTGATCAATCCTGGAAAGGATTAAAGGAATTAAAAATAACGGATTAATGGATTTCGAGACATTTCATGGTGATTTTAAAAATATAACTGCATGGGAAATTAATGGAAATTAATTAAACTAAGATAATGTCTACTAGTACTTAAATTTAGAGAAAAATTTAGAAATTGAATAACCTGGCAAATTCACTAAAACATCTCAGTACGTAAGCACGATAAAACTTAACGAGACTCTAAGTGCCCCTGAATTCCACAAAATACTTAACCTAGTATATTGATTTGCTCTAATTTTGAAAAAAAAAAAAAAAAAAAAAAAGAAACACTAAGACAAATTTTAATGATTTAAATAAGAATAATTTGCTGAAAATTGGGTATGAAAAACTTGCGACAAAAATATGAAAAACAACACATTATGTAGTGTTTTTGGAGTTCCCCAGGGTCTTGAAAAGCACTATATAAATCCAGACCATTTATGATGGAATGGAATATACCTTTACGGACATAGTTACAAAACGGGTTCACATATTGTAACTGACAATTAAAATTTGGCATGACACTCCATCTTCAGAGTTAGGTAAAGGAACGGAAAAGATAAGGTTATAGTTATAAGTAATACAATATTTACACAAAAATGTGCATGTAAAATGTTACATACAGTTGAGGTTTGTGTAATATGCATTTGGTGAAAAATAGTCATTGTAGTGCAAAAAAGTTGTCAACATTGTGCAAAACATATAACAGTATTTTTATAGATGAGCTATAAAAATAAAAGGAAATTATTAAAAGGATCAATATCTAATTGAAGGCAAATAAACATAGACATAACATGTTGTTTTGCTTTAGAATAAGAAGATACGTACCACGCAATACATAAAATTGTATTATAGAAAAAGATGCTGAGCACAGGGGTAAACGAATTAATCAAATACATTTTTCCACAATTGGGTCAGAATTAAACCTCTAGGGTTTAATCCAGCCATTCATGTGCAGTAAACCAAAGGAGAACAAGAAATGGGATGGTAAAGTATTACAATAATGTAAATCCTACTACAGAAATTCTATGAAATTACTAGAAAACGGAATATAGAGCTTGAAAACCGGGACATAGTATATGGTACTGCTATAACTCTAAAAAGACCAACTACAGAAATTCTGCAAGAATACCGCTACAAAACTACAACAGCATTAATACTAGCGCTACTAAAGAAAATCCTTCAAAAATAATACAACAGCGGTTTAACACATGCTCAAACTTTTGAGCAGCTCAAAACTTTTTCGCGCGGCCAACCGCGTGTGAATTTCCGACCGTGAGTAAAGCACTGATGTATCTCGTCTATATGGCGGTCTCTAAACGTCCAACAGCGCCCAACAGTGTCTGCTTCACGGCCAGAAATTTCTGGCCGTGGTTCAGCCTCGATACGCTCGTGAAAGACTGTGTACCCGCGCTCTGAAGGGTTGAGCAGCGCAAAACTTTTTCGCGCTGCCACCCGCGCGCGAATTTCCGACTGCGTGTTAAGCACCGCTGTATCTCGTCTGTATGGCGATCTCAAAGCGTCCGATAGCGTCCGCCTCACAGGCAGAAATTTTTGGCAGTGATTCAGCCGCAAATGTCTGTGTGACCGGCCCCATAAACACATAGAGGAAGTGGGTATAATTATTATGATTTTATTTTCAACACAAAGGATACTGCTGGAAGCGTGAATTTCCCTGCGGGGATGAATAAAGTATCTATCTACCTATCAAAGTCGATATGGACTGTTTGGAATAATTCCAATTTTATTTTAGAAGACAAAATATGAAGGAGGAATGTTTATAAGAATTAATCTTCTACTAAATGATGTGAATAAAAGTCTACATTGAAATTTTTAAAGAAAACATTGCATGCAACAAGATTAGACACAATACTTTAGAGTAAACATGATATTACGATTTAAAAGGGAATAAAAAATAAACAAGCAAGAAGAAATGTTTACAAAAGTGATCCTTATAGTTTGGCCTAAAATGATAATGCATCGGTTATGATTTTAAAAAAGTGAGTCATAACAAAAGTAAATCAAGTGTTTTAATTGGCTAGGGGATGATTTCAAATAGTAAATCAATTCAGTGACTGTAACAGTGAAAATCAACCAAATTTGAGATTTAGAGACCAAAATAGATTAACAATTCTGAAGAGGAAATTGATTAGACTGTATTTATTTGATTTAAAATGGTGTGATAAAGATGTATTAACCTCTTACAAACATTTATTTTTTTGGATCACCCACTTTAAGGAGAGAATGCGGTGACCTACAGCGGAGAACCTCCGCGGCTGTGCAGTTGGCCACCGGGGACTCGGGGTGGCGCTGTGGACTTCTCGTCCGTCTTGAACGGCCCTCGATGCCCAACCCACATTGACATTTTTTCATGTATTTTCATATTTCGATAATTCCATCATGACTCATTTTGATGGACTGGGTAATCCCCAGTTCAAAAGGTCGGAGAAGGTTCCGAACAATACTTTTATAGAAATGCTACAAAAATAAAAGGAAATTATTGCAAGGATAAATATCTAATTAAATGCTTATAAACATGGACATAATATATTATTTTGCTTCAGAAGAAGAATAAATAAATACCACACGTTTGTTTATTTCTCTCTGGTCTATAGCGGGATTATGTGCTAGGCATCATTATGGCAAGTGTGGTTGGCTGCTGTAATTATATTATCTCTGTCTGTATCTGAAAGTTTGTGTTATTGAAGTAGAAATTTTGTAGTCTTACCGCAGTTTTATCTTTTAAATATTTTTGTTTTAGTTTTTCTGTAGAATTCCTGTAGTAGTACTTTTGTATTATAGTATTACTGTACCGGTATTTCTATAGCATTTTGAAGAATTTAGGTAGTAGTAGTTTTTATTATTATATTTCTGCACTATATTCAAATGCGGGGCACAGCATAAGTACATAAAGATGTCTTTATTTCAATTGTTTCGTGAACTCTTCTGTACGTAAGCGCTTATATTAGAAATAATACCATTGTAGCAATTTTATCCATAAATAAAATGTCAATATAAGTAGTGTTAATGAAGTAGTGTTACTGTAGCTGTACCTTTGTAGAACAGTCTTAGTACTTTTATGTTTTAGTTTTACTGTGTTAGTATTTTTGTAGTATTTTAAAGTATTTATGTAGTAGAAGTTTTTATTATCATAATACTTTAACAATATTTGTGTAGGAATTCTGTGGTATTTCTTTCTTCTTATTCTAAAGCAAAATAATATACTATGTCCATGTCAGGAGGACCAGAACAGAGCAGGAGACCCCAGAGCGTTCGTACAGTTCAGGACTGAAGAGAAGATCGTAGCGTGGGACGAAAGCAGGTCGAATCGGAGGCAGGCAGGCAGAATCAGGTAAACAAGTCAAAAATACACAGGAAAATCAAGCGAGTCAAACGGGGTAAAAAGTAATCCTCCGACAAAGAGTTCTCCGCGTAACGCGTTTAAAAAGGGAGCATTTACCAATCAGGAAGCACATTCCAGCGCGCCACATGATTACCCCAGGTGGCTCCACTTGGGTAATCATGACAGAACCCCCCCCTCAAGGAACGGCTCCAGAAGTTCCCCAGGAAAAAAAAAAAATAAACCCACGGCACGTCACAGGGTAACACAGGAAAATCAGGAGAGTCAACTCAGAAGAGTCGGACTCAGGGGGGTCGGATTCAGAAGAGTCGGACTCAGGGGGGTCGGATTCAGAAGAGTCGGACTCAGGGCAGGCATGTTCAGAAGACTCGTACTCAGGGCGGGCAGGTTCAGAAGAGTCAGACTCAGGGCGGGCAGGTTCAGAAGAGTCGGACTCAGGGCGGGCAGGTTCAGAAGAGTCGGACTCAGGGCGGGCAGGTTCAGAAGAGTCGGACTCAGGGCGGGCAGGTTCAGAAGAGTCGGACTCAGGGCGGGCAGGTTCAGAAGAGTCGGAGTCGAACAGGCAGGCATGGGAGTCGAACAGGCAGGCATGGGAGTCGAACAGGCAGGCATGGGAGTCGAACAGGCAGGCATGGGAGTCGAACAGGCAGGCATGGGAGTCGAACAGGCAGGCATGGGAGTCATTGCGCAGTCATACGGCCGGAGGTGCCTTAGCCAATTTTGCCACGTCGGAAAGGACTTGCCGAACTGCACATTCTGAAGGGGAATTGCGCTGCTGATTCAGGCTTTCATAGTGGTCAGGGGGCAAATGTACGAACGCGGGGTCCATTCTGGTCGGAGGATTCTGTCAGGAGGACCAGAACAGAGCAGGAGACCCCAGAGCGTTCGTACAGTTCAGGACTGAAGAGAAGATCGTAGCGTGGGACGAAAGCAGGTCGAATCGGAGGCAGGCAGGCAGAATCAGGTAAACAAGTCAAAAATACACAGGAAAATCAAGCGAGTCAAACGGGGTAAAAAGTAATCCTCCGACAAAGAGTTCTCCGCGTAACGCGTTTAAAAAGGGAGTATTTACCAATCAGGAAGCACATTCCAGCGTGCCACATGATTACCCCAGGTGGCTCCACTTGGGTAATCATGACAGTCCATGTTTAAAGCTTTAATTAGATATTTATTCTTGCAATAATTTTCTTTTATTTTTGAAGCATTTCTATACTGTTCGAAATGTTTTTCCCCCTTTTGGAATGGGGATTACCCAGTCCATCAAAATGAGTCATGATGGAAATATCGAAACATGAAAATACACGAAAAAATGTCAATGTGGGTTGGGCAGTGAGGGCTGTGCAGGACGGATGAGAATCCCACAGTGCCACCCGAGCCCCCCACAGCCGTGGAGTTTCTCTGCTGTAGGTCACCCGCATTCTCTCCTGAAAGTGGGCGATCCGAAAAAAAACACATTTTTGTACAACAAGTTTAATAAATCTTTATCACAACATTTTAAATCAAATAAATACAGGCTTATGAATTTCCTCTTTAGAATTGGCACTGGTTCCAGCCACTGAATTCCTTAAGTGTGATCATGATGGATTTAAACTGTAAATATTTTATTCTACTGTTGCATTATCTTCTTTGTACACAATGTGCCTTTCTTGTTTGTGTTTGAAGAAGGAGGAAACAGGATGAAACCTTATCTGCGGCGAGATAAGGGACCTCTCTGACCGCAGGCCCACCTAGTTTTTGTTTGCTATAGATAACATGTTATCGTATAAACAGGTCTCAACTGTTTGTTTTGTTACTCCCCTTCCCTTAGCAGAGGAGACCTTATGTAAATTAGGGCCTTCCGAACACAATAAATAGACAAGGAGCATAAGAATATTTCAGAGTATCCAGCAGACTGCCTTAGGGTAGACTATGGATATTTCTCCTTGCAAGTAAGTTATACTCACGATTCTTTGTGTCTTTTTTTGTATATAGGTTTTGTACATCTGTTGGGTTAAACCTGACATTTATTTGGTCCTTCGAGAGCCGGATTCCAAGATACCTGACGATCCCAGCGTGTGAGTAAAGATCCAGGCAAGTCTGTGGCCACAGCATTAAGACCCTTTTCGGGACTGGTCCTTTTCCTTACAAGTTGGGATCCGAAGGTTGACGGAAAGTCCAAGGACTCAGAGAACTGTGAGTAAAACTTTTATTTTAAAAAGGAATGCATGTGACTAAAGTAAAAGGGTATGAGTGTGAAGAATTCAAAACAGAGTTAAGAAAATAAATCCTAACAATCCTAGGCACTATTAGGTAAAAGAGAAACGTGGCCAGTGAGCCTTAAGACACAGTGAAGTCTTAAGTAAGAGGGAAAGGGTTCCTCTCCGTTTCAAAAAGAACTCAAGGGAAGTTCTTTAAGTAAGAGGGCAAGGGTTCCTCTAAGTAAAAGGGCAAGGGTTCCTCTCTGTTTAAAAAGAACTCAAGGGAAGTTCTTTGTTCTTCAAAAAGAGTGAAAGTGAGTGTGAAAGAAAATACTATTACCACTAGGTAATTGTATTTTATACCAAAGCAACAGGGAATAAATGGTGAGCCTTTGTGGATGCATGTAGGCAAGAAAACTCCACCTGGGAAAAAGGTAGAAGTGAGTTTTACCACAAAAGGTTATTTATCACCATCCTGTTGAAAGAGAAACTCAGTGTTAGAATACACTAGGTATTAAAAACCACTGAGTCCAAATTTAGTTCTAAAAATGGGAAAGGGGCAAAGTAAAGCAAAACAGAAGCTTTTAGAAGATTTTTCGTGCAAAGACTGGAAAGTTATTGAAAAGGAAGATTCCTCAGCAATAGAACCCCTATGTTACTGGATAAAACAATATAACTTTAATGGGAAGTTGTCCACAGCAGGCATTTGAGAAGTGCAACAAAAAATAAGAAACAAATGCAAACAGAAAAATAATAAGATGAGAAAAGAAGGTTATGAACAGACACAAGTCTGGATAAAAATAGCAGGACAGCGAGAGGAAGGTGAAAGGAGGCCAAGACAGGAGAGAGAGGATGTAGAGGAATGCATAACGCAGATAGAAAATCTAAGGCGATCTTATCATCTAAACGGAATGGAAGTACAGCAAGTTTGGATGACACAATTAGGGCCAGATTGGTTCCACGTAAAAGTAGCATACTCTCCAACTAATGACGCTAACCCTCCCGTGATACTTGCACCCGAATCTGAACGATTGACACAACAGGTGACCCCTCTCCTAGAAAGAATCAGAACTAAATACAGGAAAAGAGCAAATTACACTGAAATAGGGAGATGTAAACAAAAACCAGATGAGCCATTTGATGAATACAGAGTAAGAATGGAAAAGGTGTTTAGGGCACATAGTGGGTTAGAACCTGGTGATGGAGCTGACGAGGGCCCCTATAAACGACAATTAAAAAATGCATTGCACTCAGGCTCCTTACCAGAGATTAGTGGATGGGTAAATCGCCACTATATAAGCATGAATGGAGGAACACTTGCAGAATACATAAATCATGCCCTCCATGCTGAGAAAGTGATAAAAAGTAAGAAAGGGGAGAAGAAGCCATCAACAATTTTCTACCAAGAAGATGAAGGAACCACAGTGTTCTTTCAACAATCTAGAGGTAGAGGCAGAGGTCTTGGATCACGTGCAAGCAATAAACCTAGAACCTGTTGGTCTTGTGGGAAGGAAGGGCATATTGCTATAAATTGCAGAGGCAACTCTTCCCCACAAGACCATCAGAGTGCATGACTAGGCCCGGAACCAGGACCAAAGCCTGAAATGAAATTTGAGATAGAGATAAAGCTAAAGGATAAAAATGAGGAAGAGGAAGAATATCTTTTCAAAACTCGCCATGAGAAATTTGAAGAACAGGTTTTAAACTTAGAAAACATACTGTATAAAGAAAAAATAAGAAACCTTAATCACCAAATTTTGTTAAATTTATTAGAAGTTTGATTGTTTGGGCCCTGTGTATGTCTTATGTTATATGTTTGTCTGTCTTACTCGTCAAAAAGAAAGCTAAACGCTAAAAAAAAGTACGTTTTCAAAAGAGCTGAGATTGTTTAAAGAGTGATATTTAAGAAGAATTGATAGAACAGATTAAAGGAGTTGGAAAAAGTAGATTTTTTGAGGAATAGGTGTTCACCATAAGGGTGTTTAACACAGGCACCGGGGGCCACAGATGGTTCTGGAGATTTTTTTCTTGCGGTCCGAATTTTTTAGTTGAAAATCGATAAATTAAAAACTGAGAAATTTAGGAAAAAAAATGACTGAGTTATTTTAGATGCGTTAATTCAAGATAATGACAGAATAATACAGAAAAAGATAAGATATTCCTGTTTTCAGTACAAAAATTGGTAAAATAAGGACTGGGAAGACTAGGAAAAATCTATTTGAGTGAATTGGAATAAATTAATTTGAGATAAAGGCATTTTTATACAAAAAGTATTGAAAAAGCGTTAATAAATAATTTATTTTCAATGAATGTGGAGGAAAAATGTATTGAGTGGAATACAAATGAGTAATATAACTTGTTGCACATCAATATATGTGATTTTCACATTAAATAAGTGAAGCTAAAATAGTAGATTTAATTGGTTTGAAGGAAAAAATTAAAATTGAGTGAGATGATTATACGTCATTTTCGCATTAAACTGGTGAGCTAAAAAGCTATTGTGAGAGGGCGTGTAAGGAAGGAATGTTATGTTGAGAATGGATTGTTGGCAGAACAGGTAGGGAAGTTACAAATACAGAAAGATAAGAGTAAGTAAAAGAAGGTATAAAGGGAAAAGAAAATAAATATTAAGAAAAGGAGCATACAAAAAAAAGAAAGAGAAACATAAAGGGGAAAGTTAATTAAATATCAAAAAAGATAATTGGTTGAAAATTAAGTGAGACTAACCGTAATACCATAGATTGGGACAAATAACTTTACTTTTTCAACATTGAATTGTGTTAATTCTAGATGACTAAAAAAGCAAATGGGTGAGAGTGAAGCACATTATAGAGTGCTTTTGGAGGTCTTCGTTGATTTGAAAAGCGCTGTATAAATGCAGACCATTTACAATTTATAACATTACTTTTATAGAAAAGCTACAAATATAAAAGAAAATTATTGCAAGGGGATGAATATCTAATTAAATGCTAATAAGTTTGGACATAATATGTTGTTTTGCTTTAGAAGAAGAAGAAAGAAATACCACAATATTTATACACAAATAATATTACAGAGGAGAAAATGTACGGTATTGGGTAGCAACAGGCGTTAACACATGGTTCAGCGATTCTACTGGACTATCCAGAAAGTCATTATTCTGGACTATAATAGTAAACTCAGGAGTACATCTGAAAAAAAAAAGAGAAGGAATGACACATTTACTTTACTAAGGAACAGCAGGAGCTATTAAAACAAATTCCTAATAAACTATGGTCCCAGGGACCCACAGATGTAGGACTAGTAAAAGGAGCACAACCTATAATAATAAGACCCAAAACAGTACATCGGCCCAGAATAAAACAATATCCTTTAAGACCAGATGCAATGGAAGGAATAAAACCAATAATAGAAGATCTAAAGAAGGCGGGAGTACTAATAGAATGTGCTGAGTCGCCCGTAAACACACCGATATTTCCTGTAAAGAAGGCACCCCCATCTTCAGGGTGGAGAATGGTTCAGGATTTGATAGCGGTAAATAACGCAGTGATCCAGAGGTCCCCGTGTGTGGCAGATCCACACACACTATTGAACTCTCTGAACCCAAAGGCAAAGTATTTCACAGTGGTAGATATAAGCAACGCATTCTTCTCAGTACCAGTGCATAAAGACAGTCAATTCTGGTTTGCATTTACGTTTAAAGGGAAAAGATATACCTACACCAGAATACCTCAAGGGTATTGTGAAAGTCCAACAATTTACTCTCAAGTAATTGCATCAAGTCTGTCTACCTTCGAGCCTCCAAATAAGAGCCAACTACTAACTTATGTAGATGACATATTAGTAGCATCAAAAACCAAAAAAGGATGTGAAGCAGATACAATAGCACTACTAAAACATTCAGCTGAAGAAGGCCATAAAGTAAGCAAAAACAAGTTGCAATTTTGTCAACAAAGGGTAAAGTACTTGGGTCACCAATTGAGTGCAGGAGGAAGAACTATTCTAGAGGAAAGAAAATCGGCCATACTACAAGCACCCAAACCACTAACAAAGAAGCAAATGATGTCCTTTTTAGGACTCACAAATTATTGCAGAAGCTGGGTGCCTAACTATGCAGAAATAACAGCGCCATTGCAGTCTCTCATGTACAAAGAGGAACTGAAAATGTCTGACTACCTAAAATGGACCCCTGAGGCAGAAGAAGCTTTTTGCAAATTAAAGCAAGCCATGGTTAGTAGCTGTACACTGGCGTTACCAGACTATCAAAAAGAGTTTGTACAAATGGTAGACTGCAAAGGACATTTTATGACCTCAGTTTTAACCCAAATGCATGGTAACAAGCTTAGGCCCGTAGCCTACTACTCAACCAAAATGGATACTGTAGCATGCGCACTGCCACACTGCGTAAGGGCAGTAATAGCTGCATCACTAGCGGTCACTTCAAGTGCAGACGTAGTACTTTTTCACCCACTAGTACTTAAAGTCCCTCATGCCGTGTCAGCCCTGCTTTTACAAACAAAAATGAGTTTTTTGTCACCAGCAAGACATCTATCATGCATGTCAATACTACTGTCTCAGCCTCACCTAAAAATAGAACGATGCACAGTACTTAACCCAGCAACACTAGTTCCCACAGAGGATGAAGGTGAGACTCATGATTGTGAAGCATTAGCAGAGCAAACAGCGAAAAGTAGAGCAGATCTAAAAGACACTCCACTAGAAAATGGACAAACCCTTTTTGTAGATGGTTCCTCAAAGAAAGATAAAACAGGAAAAACGAGGACAGGCTATGCTGTAGTAACACATGATAAAGTATTAAAGGCAGAAGCATTAACTCAACATTGTTCAGCTCAAGCTGCAGAATTAGTGATCCTTTCAGAATCCTGCAAACTTATGAAAGATAAGATAGGAACAATATACACAGATAGCCAGTATGCCTATGCAACAACTCACACGTTTGCACAACACTGGAAAAATAGAGGTATGATAACATCAACAGGAAAACCAGTGACACATGCAAAACTGCTAACAGAACTATTACAAGCAGTGCAGCTGCCAAAACAGTTAGCTATATGTAAATGTGTGGCCCACACACCAGAAACAAACCCAGTTTCAAAGGGCAATGCATTTGCAGATAAAATAGCAAAACAAGCTGCACAACGAGAAATAACAGTTCTAAGTCTAACAGAAAATGCCTTAAAAAAACAAAATACTACAAGAAATGCAACAACAATCGCCTAAACCAGAGCAAGAACTCTGGAAAAGAAAAGGAGCACACCTAAAAGATGGAATCTGTAAATGACAAGAAGATAAACCAATCTTACCAAAAAATCTATACAAATGGGCAGCAATATTGAGCCATGGGAAAACACATCTCAACAGGAGGGATGGTAGGATTGATAAACCAGATATATACAACCTATGGTTTTAACTCCTATTCAAAAAATTTTTGTAGAACATGTTTGATATGTGCAAAGCACAATGCTCAGGGTAATCTAAGACCAAAGAGAGGACAGTTTCCAAAACCAGATTATCCATTCCAACACATACATATGGACTTTATAGAACTTAACAATAGTGAAGGGAAAAAGTTCTGTTTAGTGATAATAGATTCATTTTCAAAATGGATAGAGCTTTTTCCTACAAAACACCCAGATGCGCTAACAGTAGCTAAAGCATTATGCCAAGACATAATTCCACGTTATGGGATTCCAGAAAAGATCTATAGTGATAATGGTTCACATTTTGTAAATCAAATAATAACTAAAATAGGCCAAGCATTTCATATAGACCTAAAACATCACTGTGCTTATCACCCACAAAGTGCAGGGTTGGTGGAAAGGATGAATGGAACTATAAAAAACAGACTTAGGAAGTGTATGGAAGAAACCAAAAGACCATGGACTAAATGTCTAGAATTAGTAAAACTGCATATTAACATTACCAGTACAAATGGGCTAACACCATATGAAGTATTATTTGGTAGACCTTACAGATTACCATTCTTTAAAAATATGTGGGAAACTGATGATGAAAGTACTCTGGCTGATTACATGAGAAAAATGTTGCAGCACCAGAAGCAACTGGCAGATTTCAGTAATAACGATGATACACTTTCCATGTCTCCACAGGAAAGCCAGTTAGTTGAACCAGGAGATTGGGTCCTGGTAAAAAGCATAAAGAAGAAACACTGGCATTCACCTAAGTGGGAAGGGCCCTACCAGGTGTTGTTAACCACAGGCACAGCAGTAAAGATTGCAGAACGAAACACATGGGTTCATTTGACACATTGTAAGAAAGTGATTAAATATGACTAAAATAACTATTTCTATCTTAGCATACACCGTAACCGTCCTCATTTGCGTCATTGTGATAGCATTGTGGTACCTATTGTAGAGCTGTAGTTCCTCAACAAAACTTTCAGAGGAAGTCTGGCTACAAAGGGGGCTGTAATTATAGTTTGCAGTCGTCTCAAACCAGTGAAGATTGTCCACAACTCTGGAAGTATTAGGAGGAATTACAGATCTACGGGTAGAATGCTCACTCCAACGCATAAGAAAATCGTGGCGGTATGTGGACCGATAGGAGCAATAGTAGTAATGTTGTTGTTACTAGGAGAAAAAGACCTCGATATGCAAAGAAGAAGAATAGGATGGTCAAATAACGTGCAAAATGGACAAATAAAGAACCCGTGCAATACCACTGATGGAGACCAACACACGACAAAAGAACTGTACTTCTGTTACCAAAGCAATAGCATTCAGGCTGTGTTCACTTTTGACCGGAGCTTACAAGTTGGAGGTTATAGCATAAATAGTTGGAAGGGATATGACTGGTATCTGGATAGTAACAGGGACATCATGGGACACAATTTGGAGAACTCCCACAATTGGGAATATGTCTTTGCCACTACTGGATCATGGAATAAAGGATCATATGGATCCTCCATGCGCTCCAATAGGTGGAAAAGACAGGTCGCCTTAACCAAATCAAATGATAGATTGACGTTAAACGTCAATACAACCCAAAACCCTTTTGGAAAGCCTGATAAATTTGGGCCATATCAGAACCCACCATGTCATGGGTTAGCATTATGTATATGGAGACCACATGCCCAAGACCCCTGTACTGTGTTTCTGTTATGTCCAAATATCACGACGTCCCTTACTACAGAACCAGACTTTACACTAGGGCCAAAATCAAGCTCTCCTATCAAACCTAGGATTTATGTAAAACCTGATACAGATGATTGGTTTCAAATTAGCACAGGCATTTCTAAAATAAATAACAACTGGCTTCTAATGGCAGAACAAGCTGCGCAAACAGCAAAAACAGATTGTGTAGTGTGCATGGGAGCCAGACCTGTTTTGCAAGTAGTTCCCTCAGCCTTAGAGTATAAATGTCTGGCAGATGTGATGAATAATACTACACCTTCAACAAACTGTTCATCATGGGATGAAGTTTACCCTTTAACGTCGGATGAAAAGGAAAAACCTATATTCTCTAACAAAGTGGCTGAAGGAAATTTCTCCTGCATAAACAGGACAGGTAAAGGCAAGAAAATGGGTAAATTAGACAGCAATCAATGTCACTCAGTGCAGACAGTAGACATAACCTTTAGGCCTAAATCTCGGAGTGACATCTGGTGGTGGTGTGGAGATAAAAAGTTGTATGACAAGCTA
The DNA here is from genome assembly GCF_059441175.1 of Urocampus carinirostris. Taxonomy (NCBI): domain Eukaryota; kingdom Metazoa; phylum Chordata; class Actinopteri; order Syngnathiformes; family Syngnathidae; genus Urocampus; species Urocampus carinirostris. The sequence continues at coordinate 45,355,237 of NC_142356.1, read as the reverse complement.
CCATATAACACCACAGGACTCTGCGCCTCAGTCTCATTAATCTTACCAGTATCCATCACACCAACCTCAGTTACTGATTTAATGTCCAAAGCAAATAGTGTACTTCCCCACACCTGGAAAAACAGAAAGAAGAGATCATCATCAGGATGGAGTGAAAATGACCCTACTTACATAGACAGTATAGGGATTCCAAGAGGTGTTCCTGATGAATACAAATTAGCAGATCAAGTAGCAGCTGGTTTTGAATCAATCCTATGTTGGTGGTGCACTATGAACAAAAATGTAGACAGAATCAACTACATCCACTATAACGTGCAGAGACTGGGCAACCATACTGAAAAAGGATTCTCCGCCATCCACGAGCAGTTGTCAGCTACCTCCCTTATGGCTTTCCAAAATAGAATTGCTGTTGACATGCTGTTAGCAGAAAAAGGAGGAGTCTGTGCCATATTTGGTGATCAGTGCTGCACGTTCATTCCTAATAATACAGCAGCTGACGGGAGTCTCACCAAAGCTTTGGAAGGACTCAGGTCCCTTAACAGCAAAATGAAAGACCATTCTGGAGTTGACACATCAATGTGGGACAGGTTTGGAGACATGTTTGGTAGATACAAACAACTGGTGTTGTCTATTCTCATGTCGATAGCTGTATTTACAGCTATCCTCACCTTATGTGGATGTTGTTGTATCCCTTGCATTAGTTTTATGCACCAGAATGATTACCACTGCTATACAGCCTGTTAAAACAGAGGTATCAGAAATGTATCCACTTCTCACCCCAAAGGGCGAAGCTCAGAAAGACAGTGATGACGGTGATGCTTCCTTACATTTTCCAGATCTTTTTTCAGAAGTTTTTGACTACGGTGAATCAGACGACAAAGTTTAACCTCTAAGTGTAACATGAGTACTATAACATGATTCTGTAACTGAAAATCGAGAGAAGAAGTTATTGGATGACAAAGAGAAATAGTGCAAAGTGAATAAACAGGAGGGAAATGATGGATTTAAACTGTAAATATTTTATTCTACTGTTGCATTATCTTCTTTGTACACAATGTGCCTTTCTTGTTTGTGTTTGAAGAAGGAGGAAACAGGATGAAACCTTATCTGCGGCGAGATAAGGGACCTCTCTGACCGCAGGCCCACCTAGTTTTTGTTTGCTATAGATAACATGTTATTGTATAAACAGGTCTCAACTGTTTGTTTTGTTACTCCCCTTCCCTTAGCAGAGGAGACCTTATGTAAATTAGGGCCTTCCGAACACAATAAATAGACAAGGAGCATAAGAATATTTCAGAGTATCCAGCAGACTGCCTTAGGGTAGACTATGGATATTTCTCCTTGCAAGTAAGTTATACTCACGATTCTTTGTGTCTTTTTTGTATATAGGTTTTGTACATCTGTTGGGTTAAACCTGACAGATCATCATTTGCATTAATCCAATATTATTAAATCATCCCCTAACCAAATAAAACGCTTGATTTACTTTTGTTTATGACTCACCTTTTTTTTAAATCATAACCGATGCATTATCATTTTAGGCCAACCTTTAATTATCACTTTTGTAAACATTTCGTCTTATTTTTTCTTGCCTTTTAAATCTTAATATCATGTTCTGATGACTCTGATGCTCCTGCATCAGGCAAGAAATGTCAAAGTTTCCTGGAGAGCATATTCAAAATACAATTTTCCAGCAAAAATGAACATAATGGCTTCATTTAGTAGAATATTAATTCTTATATACATTTCTCTGTCTTATTTCGTTTCCTAAAATAAAATTTAAATTATTCCAAACAGTCCATATTGACTTTGATAGATAGATATACAGTAATTGCTTTTTATTTTGTGACAAAGACACAAAAAATGTTTATTTTAATAGTTTTAAGTTGTGTGTTTCAATTAACACAACAGTTTAAGTTTGATGGACAAAAGGCTAATGAAATCAATTGTTAAATTTCAGGAGATAATTTCCGAGTTCCATTTTAAGAATGCGATTATACTGCATATGTTTTTCTAACGTGAGCCGACACATCCAAATATTTGTACTACAATAGACACATTTAATGAAAACGGTGTCTGTTTCTAACATGCTTCGACTAGATTGGCTCTAGCTGTTATTGACAAGCAGGAACTTGAGCAAATTTGTCATATTTGAATGTATGGCAATGGAACAACTGTACTGTGATGAATCCCAATAAATAAGAATGTTGGATAATTCACAAGTGTTCTCTTTCGGTTCCATTTGCTCTCTATAGTGTACTGTAGTTTGAATAATGACCCTTTTCCTTTAACGGAAAGACCCGTAGGGTCTGTTAATCCACTTTAACCTGTCAAGTTGAAACACAAAATCGAAAGCATGCTTACATCAACAGGTCAGTTGGAGTTGAGTTCACTGTTCTTTTCCTAAAATTGAATAATTTATTTGACTGTTTTTCATACTCCAAACGCTCCTTTCTTTTTCATGCACAGTCGACAATAACAATAAAATAATACAATGATTGGATGTTTTGTGTATGATGGATCGGAAAATGATCCAAAGACGAGGATGGTAATGCAGTCTTTGGGCCAACCTTTGAATCAAAGACGCTTTAAACGGCAAGACTGACAAAAATCAGCCATAACACAGTTAAGCGAACTGATTGCATATGCTAGGGCATGTTTCTAGCACAATGCTCACACTGCCAGATTTTGATTTCTCCTAAAAGATCATTTTACTATATTATCAGATAGTTTCTTTTTATTCCAAAATTAAAATAAAAATTTTACAAAGTGATACCTCTACGTAAAGAATTAAATTGTTCACATCCTGTTCATATGTAAAATTTCTCATTACTCGAACAAATGTTACCAACAACCTTACACCAAATAATGCATTACCAATCGCCCAAAAGCATCCAAATTAATCTTACATAGCCGTACCAAACATCTTACTGGTCACTATAATCACATTCAAATAGTAATTGAGCATAAAGATACAGTAATATGATAAATAAGATGACAATAAAATGACTTAAAAGCCCCATCCTTTGACAAAGGAGCAGGGAAGGTATTGCATAATTTTTTTAATGGAAGAAAATTCAGCTAATTTTAAGAATTGTTTTATTGTGTTACTATAAAGTACCATAAACTATTTTTCTACCAAATTATGAAATGAAATGATCTGCATTTATATAGCGCTTTTCAAGTGAAGACTTCCCAAAGCGCTTAACAGTGTGCTTCACATTTCCCAATAGCGGCCATGCAGCCATGTAAGGCGCTAACCTGCTTATTGGGGGCATTAGGGGTTCAGTGTCTTACCCAAGGACACTCGACATGTAACACGGAGGAGCCGGGATTCGAACTGCGATCTCGGTCCCAAGATGAGTGCTCTACTTCCTGAGCCACTGCCGCCCCCATTAATCACAAGGAAAAACTACGCACATTTGCTTTGAATAAGGGGTAGTTCTGAAATAACGCTTTTCACAGAATGCAACATGTTTCTCCTATGTTAATGACTCTATTGTAGACTGCAAACTCCCATTAGTGGCTAGTTTTCCTAATTTTAAATATTGGTATTGCTTATTTCTTATATTAATGTATTTCCCTGCAACCCTTGTGAGGATATGTGGGCCAGACGATGGATGGATGGATAGATGGATGGCTGGATGGATGGATGGATTATTGTATTCTTTTGTTTGATTTTCCAGTAAAGAAAATTATACCTTTATAGAAGTAACATTATGTAATGTGGTTGATTATTTTGCCCATTTTAGGTAATATTCTAATGAAATAAAAATAGTGTTGAAATGAAATTACAGGAAGTAATGATATGTAGAATTTGAAAGATTATCTTGCTTATTCAAATAACAATAATTTTTTCAATAAATTGTAAAACCTATGATTTATGCCATATGATATGGCGCATAAGTAAACACCTATTCTCATTCTAACAAATATACTGTAATAGGATGATACATGAAGTGCGGGTGAACTTCCAATGGGCAGACTAACAGGTCTTTCAGGGTCGGAATAACACAAATAAATCGTTAAAAAAATCATGCATTGTGATTTCTGGATTTTTCTTTTTAGTTTGTCTCACAGTGAACATGCACCTACGATAAAAATTTCAGACGCCTCCATGATTTATATGTGGGAGAAAAATCAAAATAGCAGGGTGTTCAAATTCTTATTTTCTTTACTGTATATACAGTACTGTATATATATATATATATATATATATATATATATATATATATATATATATATATATATATATATATATATATATAGTATATATATATATATGTTTGTGTGTATATATATATATATGTATGTATATATATATATATATATATATATATATATATATATATATATATATATATATATATATATATATATATATATATATATATATATATGTATAATTAAATGTTTATTGAAGGTATTGTTGGATACATTAATCAAAACATGACACAAAGAAAAAAACTAATGCTGTGAGTGAGCATGGCCAAATATCGTCACCTTACGCCCCCTCCCTTAAGGAAATTTGACAGATCTGTTTCTGCCAGTCTTTGCTTAAAGGTTTGCACCGTACTTGCACTAATAACCCGGTCAAGCAAAAAATTCCAAATTTTTGGTATCCTGAAAGAAATAAAGTTTCCATGCAAGTTGCTGGTAGGTCTAGGCACCCGTAACTTATATCTGTGACCACGTAAACCATCAACACGACAGAACTCAAAAAATTGATCAAAAGGCACATCGATCATTCCATGCAGTACTTTGAACACAAAAATTGAATCAAATCGAATTCTACGGAGCTCCAAAAAGTCCAAGTTCAGTCTTTGTAGTCTTTCCGGATATGACAAGCTGTGCATCCCAGGTATCCGCTTCGTATACCGCCGTTGAACTCCTTCCAGTAGGTTAATGTCCTTGAGTAAGTAAGGGTTCCACACAACGCTGTTATATTCTAACCCGGGTCTAACATAAACGCAAAACATTCAAACTAAGAATGCTGGGTTCTGTTGTAAAAGTGTCTGTAAATGTTTGATGCTATGTTATTGGCTTTGTTGGTAATTTTGGCGATATGCGTGATAAACTTTAGGTTTGAAGTAAGAGTGACACCCAGATCCTTATGTTCAGTAACAACATGCAAATCATGATCATTAATGTTATACAGCGAAACAGAACCATGAAAAAACGACTGTGCTAAGTATTTATGAGATGACTGTTGCAGTTGCCACTTTTCGGACCAAAGCAAAACTGATTTAATGTCATTTTGGAGAGAATCAATTGTTCCCGTAACCTGGGTTTTTGGTAGGAAAGCCGACAGTTTAGCATCATCGGCAAAAATTGAAATGTCACTACTTTGAATGGCCTCAGGTAGGTCGTTCACAAAAAACAGAAACAATAATGGTCCTAGTACTGAGCCCTGCGGTACCCCACTACAAACTTCCGACCACGCTGAAAGAACATCATCAATTTTTACGCATTGTTTACGATTTGACAAATATGCAGTTATCCATTCAAGCAGTTTTCCACAAATACCATAGCATTTCAGTTTTTGTAAAAGCTTGTTATGAGACACTTTATCAAAAGCCTTGCAAAAGTCTAAGTAAACAACATGACCAGCCATATTGTGAACAAAAAACATACTGGTAATATTATTTAAATGAGCTATTAAGTTAGTCATGGTAGAATGTCCGGACCTAAACCCATGTTGTTTAAATGTAAAAAGATTGTGCTCCTGTATAAATTTCCATATGGCATCTGAGATAATTTTGTCAAACACTTTACAGACGCAGCTAGTCAAGCTAACTGGTCTATAGTTGGCTGCACTTGTTGTGCTCCCCCCTTTAAAAATGGGTATGACAATAGCACTAAGCCAGTCCTCAGGCAGCTGTGAATCCTCAAAAGATCTAGAGAACAGAAAAAATAATGGTTCACATAAAAAGTCAGCTAGCTTTTTAAGCAAGAAATTTGGAATTTTGTCAGGGCCGGCTGAAAATTTGCTGGGAAGTTTTATCAAGTATTTATGAATTAACTCCTTTGAAAGTTCCACAGAATTCAGAACAGCTGAAGTTCTGCTGTGAAAGTCGGGTGAAACACCATTGTCACGACCAAAAACACTGGCATACTTATCATTTAATATACGGACATTGTCAGCATTATCTGTAGCAACAGTACCGTCAGATGCCTTCAGGTTGGGAATAGATGCCCTAGAAATTAGTTTACGGTTGATGTATGAAAAGAATTTACGAGTATTATTAGCCTCTAAAACTTTATTTTCCTCAGCCACCCTTTCCCGCCTGATGGCCCTCCGCAGTTCCCTTGAAGCATCTTGATAACTTTCCAAGTATGCCAACTGATCACGTTTGTAAAGCTTGTGAATAAACTGCTTTTGCCTATGCAATTCAGCTATATCCCGGTTGACGTGAGGTGTAACAGCAACTGAAGGTACGTATTCAGATATCAAAGTGCAAACAACAGATTTAAATATTGCCCACATTTCTTCAATATTCCCACAATTATCAAATAAGAGATACCAGTTGACACTAGACAGAAAGTATCTCATGCCATGTAGATCACAGTCTTTAAAATTTATGTAATTCTGAGCAGCGGTGTCTTTTTTAAGAGCCAGGTTAAGTTGGAAAGTAACAGAATCGTGATCACTGGTAGAGAAACTCGGCCCAACGTCATTGTCTTTAATCAGATATCTGTCAGTGGAAAACAAGGTCTAATACGTTGGATCCCCTGGTTGGTTTATCGACATGCTGAAAGAAACCTGCATTTGAAACCAAGTTTTTGAACATTGAAGTTAGATTAGTATCAGAATTTTGAAGAAAACTGTGGTGAAGGTCAGGAAAGTTAAAATCACCCATAAGTAGAATTTGCAATTTAGTATCAAAAATAGAATTCAGATGTTCGAACATAGCGACGTTGGCCTGAAAAGAGCTCAGACCAGAGCGATATACAAGCACTATTCTCAGCTTCACCCCAGAAATAAGAATATCACAACTCAATAACTCAATTCTATCGAATTGATAATTAGTGACAGAAAACACAGTTATACCATGAGAAACCATGAGCAAAACTCCTCCATGTTGAGCATTTTTTGTCAGTTCTAATGGTCTGATATTTCTCTATAGTTGGCCCTGTGTCACCAGCGGAGTACCAAGTTTCTGTAATTACCAAAATATCAGGGGTGTAGAAATTGATGTACGAGACCAAGTCATCTGCCTTACAAGTCAAACATTGGGCATTAATGAGATGAATCAAGGGGCTGTTCAATAAAGGCGAAGGCGACCTTAGGCATTTCCCGGCTTGACAATAATTTTCCCGTCCCGTATATTAATGTTTACTTCACCTTCGTCCCGACGGCGCTTGAGTTTGTCCTGTAGTTCCCTGTCGCGTTCCCTTTCTTTTGGTGTCATATCTGGACGAACAAATCCAGAAGACAAAGTCGGAAAGGTACTTTTCACCCGATTGAATCCACGGAGAAACGCCAGCCTTGATCTTGTATTCCGGAATCGGATCTTCACAATCCTGGGTTTACCATCATTCCTCAGCCTTCCATCACGAAAAACTTCCAGAATGTCCTGTTTCTCTACTGCTTCGGCGACTTCCTGAAGGAGCTGGGTATCCTGGACAGCTTCACCATTTTCTCTATGTGTCTTTGCTCCAACCACCACGAGATTATGCTTCCTAGCCTCCTTTGCTAGCATTTTCTCCATTAGGCTAGTCGACATTCTGGCAACTTCTGGCATCATCTGTGTCATAATCTCTCGGACCAAAGTTGGTACCATGGCCTTCACGGTTTCACGGACAGTGGAGACCAAATCAGCAGAGTTCAGGGCACCGCACGGCCCAGACGACCCGGATAAAGGCACTGGAGTGCTATCCTAGTAGGTGAACACCGTTCCAGAGCTACTCAGAGAGGCGTAAGAATCCTTATCATCTGCGGATAAGCCGGGGACGCAGGACTTGCAGATGTAAGTAGCTTGCTTATCTTGAATCGCGAGGCTTAGGTCCTGAACTGACAATCCAGAGCACTCGTAATGTATGTAGTGCTTGCAGTGACTGCATTGGATCATTGCTCCAAGGTCCACGGCACCGCAAAAACATGGTTTAGAAACTGACTTTCGAGGCGCCATATATATTTACAAAGAAAAATAGTGTTACAAGAATACTTCCTTTTGAAATATGTTTATTTTTCACTGCATTTTATAACCTTTTAACTTTAAACTCGCAATGGAAAGCAGAGCGAGAATATTTGTTTGCACGCGATGGTAGATGAAACGATTCCAGGGTGTCCCCTGCCTCTCACCCGCAAGGTCACACTAAATCCAGAGATACTCCTGCGCCTCCGCAACCTTGTACAGGCTAAGGAAGTAGAAAATGTCACTGACATGATGATGAATTACTGTATTATTTTGGTGTCCATTTCTAACCGGTTTTGAGATGTTCCAAATTTGGGGATCTTGTTTTTGCCCAAACTACATCAGATAAAATATGTTCCTTAATTGCAACGATTAAATTCTACTTACGAGCATAGCTTTGAGTGTAAGTCAAACCACAAAACATTTTGATCCTCCAGTGCTTATTAGCAAGCCTCACAGCTTGTCAAAGCAACATTTTCTCTCACCCTTTTGTATGTACGCTGCAGAGGGCATGTGTGAGTTGTAGGTAATTCAAACGTGATACATTTGCATATAAATGAGACTCACTCCAGCTTTAGATGTCATAGACAAAAAAAGGATAACAACAGGCGTCTCAAACTGCAGATGATAGTTTGAGGTCCCTGCTTTAACGAGAAAGTTGAATGGACAGTACGTCTTATTTGACCATTACATTTTTAAGTATTCTGTTCTGCAACCTAAAATGAATTCTAAAATTCACCAGTAAGAATGAAAATTACAGGGACTCAACGTGAGCACAAAACAACATGTTTCTTTGTGGGTTCTTAGGGTTCCCATTAGCAGCAAGATGTCAGACAATTATGTCAGCTCCCTTTAGATGAGGCTCATTTCATATAAAATAATACTAATATCTCAACTTACTAGTATTTTAAAAATGCACATCTTTCTGATTGTTCATGTATTTTTTTGCTAAATATTCATATCAATAACCTTTTTTTTTACCTCTAGGAGGCACTGAATAATACACACTGTCCCTTTAAGTATAGTCCAAGTGTATTATTCATTTATTACTAATCGATGGATCTTTTCATGAATTATTTTTTATCTTATAGATAGATAGATAGATAGATAGATAGATAGATAGATAGATAGATAGATAGATAGATAGATAGATAGATAGATAGATAGATAGATAGATAGATAGATAGATAGATAGATAGATAGATAGATAGATAGATAGATAGATAGATAGATAGATAGATAGATAGATAGATAGATAGATAGATAGATACTTTATTCATCCACGTAGGGAAATTCACACTTCCAGCAGCATTCCTTTGTGTTGAAAATGAAATCATTATAATTATACCAACTTCCTCTATGTGTTTATAAGTGGGTGAGTTTACAATCAAAATGTATCAATCTTCCTCAGATATGTATATATTTTGTGAATAATTAAGACTCTAATGTGACTTTAAGCAAACATGTGTTCTTCAATTGTTCTTTGTTTTCCCGTCTCGCTGACGGCCTTGACGTCTGGCTCAGTCCATGTTGTATCCATATCAGTGCAGAACTGACCTTCATCGTCTTTGTTTTTCCATTGCAAATGGCTGTAATCAGTTCAGGGTGCTCCCTGCTCACTGCCCGAAGACAGCTGAGATCTGCTCCAGCACCCCCATGACCTTGCTGTTGATAAGCGGAGCAGACAATGGATGACTGAATGTCTTTGTTAGTTTCTCAGCTGTGGCCCCCTCACAGCAAACAGTATTTTGTCCATTCAGCTCTTTTTCAGAGTCCATTTGACTTTCAAAACATGTCTTTTCTTTTTAGTGGAAATTAGAATCCTGTTAAATCAATCACATTTACAAACTGGGATGTTGCTCTAGGTTAAATGACCATGTGGATATTATTTTAGCAATTATATTCTAAAATATTCCATGATCTTTCTCAGGATCGATTAATCTGCTCCTCACAGTCTTTTGAAAATGCTCTCCATAGACAAATTGTTTACTTAATTTAACCAAACTATAAATCAACATTTAACATATTTATTAATCCTTTGTCAATCGTAACACGCTCAAATTCAAATTTTAAACTATCACACTGCCTAAGCATCAAAAATCTAAAAAAAAAAAAAAAAAACGTCAAATTGAACTCAACGGGAAAACTTTTTTAATTGTAATTTCCCCTCACTCTAATCAACTGTCTTTTCTCATGGAGTCAATGTAGAATGACACCTACTTGTCACTAATAAATTTCCTCTTTGACTCGCATTTCATTATCAATACTCTTGTGTGTTTTTCCTCTTTTTTTAAAGAAAGAAAGAAAAATTAATTCAGTGATTGAAACAGCCATGTCATTAATAATTTTCGTGGGTCCCTGAATTAGTACCAAGACCTTCCTATTTCAGCAGTAAGTAAATTTTAATCTTTACTGCCATCTACACATTCCTCACAATTTCCAAACAAATTACCGCCGTTTTCCTCCATTTAATTTAGTAGTCTCTAATTGTGCAGAATGTATACTTTAAATAACAAATATAGTGCTTACCTTAAAGAACGTGGCCACCAGAGGAAAAAAGGGCAATTTGCGATGTGTAATTTATCACCGTCGCGTATATGGGGACGGACGCTCAGGGTTGCAACCCCTGTGATTATTTTTCCTGTGGTCTCTCGAAGTCTTTTAATTCACTTCGGTGTCGCCAAAATTGTTAGTAATTTAATATTACAAATGTATCGTCTATCAAATTGTTCGAATTATTCATCTGACTCCATGAACCAAACATAACTTAGGCTGAGTCCCATTCTTCGCACTTTCACTCGCTATGTGCCCTAGTCACTCGGTTTGCGCGTTCACGTGAAAATGGGGTGTGTCCCGATACTCTCAAGACCGAGGCAGAAGTGCCCTCAAACCATGTCGTAGCCACTTCAAGACCGAGGGGGCTCTCGACCTCCCTTGGCAGCGAAGTGACTACCCAGAAGGCTTTGCGAATTCTCAATATCAACAAACATGCCCGGAAAGGAACCGCACAAATGTAAGTAGTTTTCCACAACCACGCATGTATTTGCAACAAAATGTATTGAGATATCTTAGTTGGACGTAAATGCAATAGAAAATCGTATTTTCGCGTTAAAACATGAACATTGCAAAATCGCTACTTTACGAAGTGCACAAATCTACCAAGGGAGCTGCCAAAAAATAATCTTCACGCTACAAACTCTAAAGTAGGATAACTGCAGAAAATCACGGTTCAGCCCATCCCTGTTTGTATCTTAAACGAGTCGTGCTTTTACATGTACATGGCCAGTCGCTAAAGGAGCATAGTCAGAATAACGTTCTGGACATACGCGCTTGTTTACTGCACACAATTTCGGGTGTCGTGTTTTATTTACAATATGATTATTTCATGTGAGATCAGAATGCATTAGTTTTCATCATGCATTATGAGTAATGTCTCCGAATTTCACGTGGAAATACAGTTGAAACAAATTACTATCACACAGTCCACTGCCTTCTCTGTAAACACATATTAAGTAAACTAATTACCTTTTCAAAATGTTGTCCAAATGTGGAGACAATTCTAAAGCATATGTGATGCTGGCCAATAGAAGGCTCTTACAGCCATAAGAATAACATGTCAATTTTGTGTATCTATTCACTATCAAATAATTATCCAGAACACATCCTATAATTTCTCACATCAACTTGTTGAGCATCCTATACACAGTTGTTTTTGTGCAATACACAAGCATTAAGTAATTCTTGTTTTTTCCACCCAACCTAAAGGCCAATGTAGAACGTCCCGTGGAAGAGCTGGCCACCATCACAGCTACCACGCCATCCACACCGACGGGCACGTCGTTGGCATCTTCTAATCCGGCGCCAAACCCCAAATCACCCAGAAAAAAAAGGAAGCACGATACACTCCTTGACTTTTTGAAAGCGGAGTCTGCCGGAGTGAGGAAAAGGCTCGAGGAAACTGTGGCCAAAACTGAGCGGTTCCCGTCCTTTTTGGGAAGCTCGTGGACAAATTTCCAGAAAAGTGACATCCCTGCAATGTTTCCCTTTGTTTTATAAAAGGAAAATATTTTATTTTATTAAGAACTCAATGAAGTTCCAGTTTGTGTTTTCCAGCTTTATGGAAGTATTGGTATATTTTTGTTACAATTTGTGACATATTATTTATTTACTATTATGTATTTCGGCCCAATGTGATTTTGTTTTTCTGAAAGTAAACTATTATTTAAACTGGAGTGATTTGTAGTTGTTTTCTGTCCAACAGTCACATAGTTCACACACAGTATCTCACATCATTATGAAATAAACCACCAAGGTGTTACTCAAAATAAAGATGTTTATTGAATAGTAATGCAGAAAAGCACGGAATGCAAATGTGGGTCTGACTTCCAAAGCCTAAAACATGGCTTTTGGGCAATTTATTCCATATTAACTGTGGACAATTCTGTGTATCGTGGACCTGGGAACCCTGAAGACCCGTGACACCACACGGTAGGACAGACCGTGGGCCAGCCAGTATAGGCCCTCCAGCCATGGCCCTGTTCCCTCTTTAGCAGCTCCTGCAGGGCCCACATGACCTTCTTGCTCAACCTTAAGTCCTGAATGAGTTTTGACTTCACATCGAACCATAAGCACAGGATGGGAACATTCCTGTCCAACCTGTCCACGCTTATGGGACAGCCACTCTGGAACACAATAGATAACAGACAATTTAGACATAAATGTGGGCATAGATGATGTAAGCATCATGAAAACATGTTGAAATGAGCTTTTTTATATCCAATGACAACTCTTTTGAATTAAATTCCTTATGAACCAAGGTTTTTGGGTCGTACAGGGAAGTTTGGTGACGATATTATGTCAGCTTAAGGGTCAGGTGGACTGTTCTTGTGTTTGTTTACTTTTCATCATGTCACACACTAAAGACCCCTACTATATGTCATAAAATGGCATTAAGATACTAATAAGTAGATTGCCATTTATGTCTACACAAACATAAGGTATTATGTGAACGTGCATTGTATGTTAACTTTTACTGTATTTGACCGAACGGGTCATTTTTTTAATGAGTGTACGTACCTTGTAAAGATGAATCAGCACTACATAGCGCCGAAGCTGTCTTCAGTATAGCACATTTCTCCTCCGTTTATTGGAGACACGGAAAAGATGATGAGCTTTCAGGCAATCGGTAATAACACAGCAGTAGCGGGCATTTTTAACATTGCACGAACTCTCCAACTGACACACTACAAGTTGAGACTCGAGTTGTTTACATGTGACGTAGACCAATACGTCACTGAGGTCTACAGCCAATTAATATTACCGCCATCTCCTGGACAGGGGTGGAACCTTGCAAGTCTTGTCCAAACCTTTTCCGCTTTGCACTTCACTCGCGGAGGGCACTCCTCTTCGAGGGACCTCACTGGAGGGTCCTCAGGGCCGAGTGAGAGAAATGGGATTGGGCCTTACATTCGCCTATCAATGCATTCTCATTTCTTTATGAAAAAATGAACAAGAGACCGGCAATTCCACACGGGGGCAGATTTAATTTCTTAGATAATAAACGAAGTTAATTCGAATGAATAAGCCGAATTAGTGTCGTTTTTCATCGAGCCTCTCTCTCTTGATTGTCCCTCGATCTATCTCCGATCTTCTGAAGTTCTTCTGCCCACGTCTTTTCACAAGCTGGCGTGCCGGCTCCTCCCATGGGTGTGCCGACTCCTCCCATGGGCGTGCCGACTCCTCCCATGGGCGCGCCAGGTGCCAGCTTCACCACCTCCTCGCCTAAGGGCGTTGCGATGTCTAAAGAACTCATATCAGCAGAGCGCTTATCAAAACAATGTCTGACGTCCTTTGTCAGCGCCCAGTTATCAAAATTCCCCAACCAAAACACTCCGCACTTGGGACGGCGGCGCGACCTGTCATCGAACTTAAGCCTTCTCTGTGAAAAATCTTCATTGCATTCAATAAATGTAACTTGTATAAAATCCTTTATAGTAAAATGTATAAAATATAAAATCCTTCAGTAGGTAGGTAAGTAGGTAGGTAGATAGGTAGGTAGGTAGGTAGGTAGGTAGGTTGGTTGGTAGGTAGGTAGGTAGGTAGGTAGGTAGGTAGGTAGGTTGAACTAGCTTCAGGTCATTCACTGCAATGCAGGAAATAAAGAGCCTTTGGCTAGAGGCTTAAGGTTTAGGAGAAAAATCACATTATTACATGATTGAGTTTGACCATTTTCAACTGATTGTAAAAACATTTTTGACAGTGACACTATGCATAGAGGCTCAAAACTTAAACTAAAAATGGTTCCAGCCCCTAATGTTTATGAGAAAATAGCCTTCTTACATTATTTTGTTTTTAGCTGTTTAAACTTATTGGGAGGGCATTTTTGTCAGTGATACTATGCCTAACAGCTTAAAACTAAAAACATAAGATCTTTTTCCAGCAAATGCCCGCTGGATCTAGCTTCAGAATCTTAATTCCTATGCAGGATAGCAAGAACTTTGGATCTTGGCCTTATCCATTTGGGGAAAATAGCCTTTGTACATGATTGCGTTCAAAACTAAAAACATGGGAACTTTTTCCAGCAAATGCATGCTGGAATTGGCTTCCGGTACCTAATCGCTGTCCGGGATAACAAGTACTTTGGATCTTGGCCTTATGGTTTTGTGTCACGGTCGCCATGGCTACCAGTCTGCCGCGCCCCCGAACTCAGCTGCAGCAGATCAGCTGATTGATGGTCTGCTATTTAAGGCTGGATTTTGGGTTTGGCGGGCGCTGGCTCATTACACAATCCCAGGTCTGTTATGCCTTGTCCTGTTTTAGGTTTAAACATTTTCCGTCTGTTAAGCCCTGTCCTGTTGAGTTCGTGCCGGAGGAACTCTGTACCGTTCTGTTCTGATTGTAAGAATGTTTTTGTTTGTCTTGTCCCTGACTTTTGGACACCTTTTATTTTGTTAAATAAAACTTATGGATCGTCACGCAATTGAGTTCTCCCTTCCTGCCTCCTGCCTCCGTTCTGGTCCGGTCCCCACTCCACGCCACCACGCCACGTGACAGTTTTGGGTAAAAATAGCCTTCATACATGATTGGTTTAAGCTATTTAAACTTATTGGGAGGACATTTTTGACAATGACACTATGCAAAACGGCTTAAAGCCAAAAACACGAAAACCCTCTCCAGCAAATTTCTGCTAGAACTAGCTTTAGGACATTCAATGCATTGCAGGAAAGAAAGAACCTTTGCCCTAGCCCTAACGTTTTAGGAGAAAATTTACATTATTGCATGATTGTGTTTGAGCATTTTCAGTTGATTGTGAAAACATTTTTGACAGTGACACTATGAATAAAGGCTAAAAACTAAAAAAGATGAGAACATTTCCCAGCAAGTGCTAGTGGGAACTAAATTTAGGACATTAAATGCAGTGCAGGAAAGCTATACCTTTAGTTCTAGCCCTAACTGTTAGTGAGAAAATAGCCTTCTTACATCATCCACTCTAGCATTCAGTTCACCAAGTATTACCACTTTCCACCTTTCTTTCGCACTTATCACACATTCGGACAAATCCTTCCAGAACTCCTTTCTCTCCTCATCACTTCTTTCTGAACCAGGTCCATACGCACTTATAAACATCCATACTTCTACACCCCACTTTAACATCACCCACATCAATCTGGAAGATACCTTATTCCACTCAACCAGTTTTTCATTTGCTTTCTCACTCACAAGCACAGCCACTCCTTTCCTAGCATGTCCACCCGTACCTCCAGACTTTCTACCATACATACCTTCAAGCTGTAATTCACCCTTTCATTTCATCTTTGTTTCACTCAAGCCTAACACATCAACCTTCCTTTCAGTCATCATCCTTCCGATCTCCTCTTTCTTCCACTCAATCGCTCTACTTCCACATCCTCTCACATTTAGTGAGCCTATAAGCAGGGTTTATGAGACTTTTCGGTCTCCCGCTCCCCTTTCTTTGCCATGCTGTCTCTTAGGGAGTAGAGATAGAAAGGAGAGGATCCGCAGCTCACTCGCTCCCTCCACTTTAGTCGCCTCTTACGACACACAGCGGACCACGGTCTGAGAATTCTCGAACCTCCCAGAGGGAGAGGGCCCCTCACCACAGGGCAGCCCACATTTAAATTCAGTCTTACCTCAGTCCATTTCTGTCCATTTGCAAGATAATCACCTCTCCTTTGCTTCCAAAAAGAGTCCGCAAGGCACTGAACCTGTTTCCACTGCTTGGTGTAGAGGTCTGTTGTAGAAGTGTCCTGATGGTGCAGATACTGCGTTGATCTTCTTTGTAAGCAGATTTGTGAGAAGAGGTGGCTTGTCTGGATCTGTAGACACAGGCACTTGAAGCTGCTCTAAGTGTTTTGAGGAGTTTTTTATCCCCTCCCTTCTTCCTTTTGTACAGAGAGTGGTTCATCCAAATCCCTCTGCTCAGTTGTTTCCTGCCAAAAGGCTTTACTTTGTGGTGGTTGGTACCAATTTTCTTTGTTTAAGTCCAGGTGTGACGCTGTCTTTACATGGTCGCTGTCCAGCATGTTTTGCATGACTTCTGTGTAATGTTTTCTAATTTCAAGGTTTCAATCCAGTATTCTTCTAGGTGTTTGAAGGCTTTTGAGGACTAGCTCTTTGTTACTTGGAAGTTTTAGTCTAGATTTGCAGAATGGCAATGGTGCCACACAACTGTTACTTGTGTTCTGGAACACTTCTTTCTCCATGATGTCAACGAAGACTCTATATTCTACTGACGGTGCTGGTTTGTTGTCATCTTTTGTTTTCTCAAAAAGTGAGTGTCCCAATTTGTCAATATCTATGTTTTCTCCGACTATTACCCAGCCTATATTTAATGTTTCGCCGTAGGGTGTTCTGTGTGGCCCATTTATTTCTTGTCTCACTTTGTGTACCTGTATGACCTCCCTACCCAACAGCAAGAGGATAGGTATGTTGTCTTCCACTGGGGGAATTTTGTTTGCAGTATTCTGCAAGTGTGGGTACTGCATAGCCACTCGCAGGGATGGGATTTCTCTCCTATCATCTGGGATCATGTCATATTCAATCAAATTTGGGAGCGGGAGTTTTACACTTCCATCCACTGACTCAATCATAAAGTTTGCTGCTGTCCTTCCAACATTATTTCAAACTCCTGAGCATGTTCTGAGCTTGTAAGGGTCTGACTGTGATTTGACATTAAAAAGCTAAAAAAAACTTAAAGAGAGAACAGTTCCTTTGTTCATCAAGCACTGCATACAATTTTTTTTTGCCTGTTCTCTTTTGTCTCTTGGGTAGACTAACACAGGGCTTATTTTTGCGCATTAATGCAGGCTGTTTGCATTTCCACATATTTTGGTGCATTTTGAGACAACTTGTTCATCCTCAGTAGGTTCAGAGTTATTACCTGCCTGTTGTTGCCTTTGAAGCTTTTTTACGCTTGAAGCTTGTATTGGCAGATGGTGTCATAGCGAAGCTGGGATTGCTTCTTATTGTTGCTTGTTGTCTCATAAACGCTGAAAAGACACTGAAAGGGGGAAATGTAAATGTATGTTCCTCCTTGTACTTAGACCCTTTGGTTACCCATTTTTCTTGCAGTCCATATGGAAGTTTTGCCAAAGTTGGATTCACTCCACAGGCTGCTTCCAGATATACAAGGCATGCAAGATATCCTCCATTTTTTGCCCATTCTCTTTCCACAATGATGTCACTTAGCTCTCTTAGCTTTGTGTTGTCTTTATTTCTGAGATTTGGAAACGCTTCAATTTTTTTCCAAAATTGCATTTTCGATAATTTCAGGGGAAGTGTATGATTCTTCAATCCATTGCCACACAAGTTCAAGAAATGTAACTGGCTGTAACTGGATAGAAATTGTCAGCTGATTGTATCATTTTGGCTTGTCTCTTTGTATCCTCTCCAAGCCATTTTATTAATAATTGTAGCTCTTCTTGAGCTATAGTATTTAAATCTAAACTATTTTTGAATGATGCCTTCCATGCCCAAGTCAAGTCAAGTCACATTTATTTATATAGCCCTTAATCACAAAAATGTCTCAAAGGACCGGACAGGATGGTAAATCCCCCTTCCAGGATTGACTAGGGTGAATCACAATTAGCATTACTGTACACAGAATAGTTCGCACGAGGTAAGATGTTGAAGATGTCCGGAAAGTGCAGGACAGCAGTAATTTTGTGGCCGATCCTCATATTGGCAAAGTCCTGTACTTAACACTTCCCTGCAATCCAAATATCTAGACCTTGGACACCCCCTAGTAGCGTGTAAGGAACACTGTATGGATTCATTTTTGGGGGACTTGGTGTCACATTACTACTTGATTGTTGTTCTTTTTTGACATTTGTTTTATCCATGCTATGTGTGCTTTTGTTTTCATGATTTATTTGATTGCATAGGGTTTTCACATGCTTCTTGTGCAGCTTTGTGGCAGCCATGTGGGTCAACTTGCGATGTGAATACATCATGTCCAATTACTGCATGTTTTTCAACATATTCTGTTATGCATTGCATCGGATCCGCTGGTGGTCCCACTTGGGATATTATTTAAAAAGTCTTCCATCTCCTCATTGTTGGGATTTTAACTATCAAAATGTACCGCTTACCAAATCGTTCCAATTAGTTATCTCACTCCATTAACCAAACATGACCTACATTCATCAAAAAATTATGCGCGCTTGTTTTTTGAAAGAAAATGACCAGGAGCCGGCAATTCCACACGGGGGCGGGTTGTTTATTATTCCTAACAGCAGATCTAAGTGTACCAACAGGAGACAGCCCCCATCCGAGTTGCCCGGGATCATTTATACATTTCAATAAACAGAGCAAAGACATCCTACTATTCTCCCATTGGCTATCTCTTATTGGTTATCTTCTCCCCTCATGATGGCGTGTCAGTGTAAAGTAAGCTACTTTAATTTGTGTATTTCTCAGACTCTTATGCTATAAAATTAACTTGTGTAACCTGTTTTTCTATTTTTGGTATACAAGTACCGTAAATTCCGGACTATAAGCCGCTACTTTTTTCCCAAAATTTCAACCCTGCGGCTTATTCAGTGATGCAGCCAATTAATGTAATTTTTCTAACGGCCGCCAGCGGTGCTCAAGTACAAAAGGTAAGATTTAGACCGGTGGAATATATGCACCGAGGACGACTGCAACTTCTTGGCTTGTGCATAAATTAGATTAGCGTAAACATACCCTCATCATGCAAAATGCAAAAAGAAAGGCACATGACACAGCTTTCAAGCTAAAAGTAATCGAGCAGTCCGGACGGTTTACCGTGATTTTTACAAGTACGGTATGTTTTTTTACCAGACCCGTTTACTGTGTTGCGAGCGTGTTGCTAGCGTGTTTGGGAATAAGGGAGCTTGGGACGATGTCTATATGACAAAGTTTCTTTCTGACACTGAGGAAGACGACTTTGATGGCTTCAGTTCTAAGGAGGAAGATGAGGACGGTTTATCATGATTTTTACAAGTATGGTATGTTCTTTTACCAGACCCGTTTACTGTGTTGCGAGCGTGTTGCTAGCGTGTTGCTACTATTAACTGCCTGTCACAGGCACCGTTTGGGATGAAAGTTATATTATTTTTATTAAAGCTTTGAAAACTCTCTCGGTGTACCGTCTTTCTTTGTAAATGTGTGTAACCCATGTATAATATGTATTTGCAACTGTATATCTTTGTAATGTATTTATTTGTATTTATTTTAGACACTTATGCTGATATGTTTTGCACGGGCAAATGAAAAAGGAGGGGCGGAACAAACGCGGGGTGACGGAAAATGGGGACCGGTAAAGGTGAGGAACGGACAGACCTGTTTGTGGACGCGGCGGACAATAGTGGATGTATATTTTTTCCACCCTTACCTCTGGAAATATACACTTTTTTCCTTGGATTACTTCTAACGGGACCCGGACTCTGCAGGTCTGCATCAAACCTTAAGTACCGGTATAATTTCCCGTTCATTTTGCCGGCTGTGATTTTTGGACTGTGTACTTTAATGAAGGGCATTTATAGTTTCAATCGTGGGACTTAAAGTCGGTTTTGGGTTAATTTTGTGTTTTTGTTACAATTTTTAATGTGGGCGCATGCGGCTTATATACAGGTGCGGCTTGTGTAAGTACAAAATCGGTTTTCCTCTTAAAATGTGGTGGGTGCAGCTTATAATCAGGTGCGCTCCATAGTCCGGAATTTACGGTAATCATCACACACACAAACAGTCACATTTTCAAAGATCTACGTTTTCAGTCTATTTCCATCGTTTGTAATGTAACACGCACGCGCGACTCCATTCATTTACTGCGCATGCGTGACCTTTCAATAAATACGCCTACTGAACCGGATGTGGTCAGAAAGACCCGGTCAGCTGAACAAGCCGGCTAGCGGGTCGATCTCCTACATGCGCAGTAGTAAAAACCCTATTTTTCCTGCCTCTACCTGAATTCTTTGGTCAGCAATGGGTTTATATCTTTATAGACTTCACATTTTTGGTGCCGAAAGATTGGTTGTTTTTCTGGGCGGATGGCTGTAGATTGAGGATGGACATGCGGCCTGAAATTTGGAACACGCTTGGAACAAATAAACAAAAGCAGCGCCTTTTTCATTTTAAAGGACTTCATATGGCCGCAGCCGTCAACCCAGACGACACCATTCACCGAACCAGGCTGACCTCGGCATTCAGGTATAGTGCATTTATTAATATAAAATTGGAATAATCTTAAGAAGAAGCCATTTTATAATAAAACAACATTGACAATAGGGGTGCTAGTGAGCGAGACAGAGCGCGCCAGAGGGCAATCGGCCCTGTACAAATCCTATAGGTAAATATTATCTGTTCACCCAAGAAAGTACGAATAAAAGAATTAGAGGTACTCTAATTTTCAAACTTTGCTAGTAGTTTAAACGGGATCTGGTCTGCGGGTCGGGTAAATTAAACGTTATGTAAGTACGGAATAACTTGCACTAGAGAGAGTCCGCTCACTGGCCCAAGATACACATTTCTAAAACAGTTAAGATACGCAAACGGTAGAGTCTTCTGTTGAAGAATCTGAAAAAGTTAAACTCCGCAAATGGTGGTGTTTTAAAGTTAAAACTGCAAACATTAAAGTCCCCTATTGAAATTGTTTAAAAATAAAAAGATGATTAAAATAAACCACGTGGCTTCGGTAGAGAGAAAGTTAAGCTAGTGTGCACGTTTCAATTTAAACCCGGATTTAAAAACCAGCTCGGTAGCCTCGATGGTAGGGCGCCCGCTCCGAGACTGGGAGGTCGCTGGTTCAAGCCTCGGCCGAGTCATACCTAAGACTTACAACATTGGTACTCATTGCCTCCCTGCTTGGCGCTCGGCATTAAGGGTTGGAATTGGGGGGTTTGGTCACCTAATGACTAAAATGGCTGCGCCCTGTTTGGCTGCGGCTGCATCGGCTCGCTACAGTTTAACTGTACGGGTCAGGTGTATCGACATTTCGTTCTGTGTGCATGGTTACAAAGAATGACAATAAAAGTCAAGTCAAGTCAAGTCAAATTTATTTATATAGCCCTTAATCACAAAAATGTCTCAAAGGACTGCACAGGATTACAGTTACAAAATTACACAATTACCTGATCTTAAACCAGCAAACCAGCATGCGGGCAAGGAAAAACTCAAAAACCTCAGTGTGAGGAGAAAAGAGAAACCTTGAGAAAGGACCTCACATGTGGTAATCCCCCTTCCAGGATTGAACAGGGTGAATTACAATTAGCATTACTGTACACAGAATAGTAAACACTAGGTAAGATGTTGAAAATGTCCGGAAAGTAAATTCTATTCTATTCTATTCTAAAATTTAAAGGGAAATTGAAATCACAACAAGTTATCTTACTCATTTGTATTCCAATCAATACATTTTCATTCCATAATCTTTTAGAAGAAAGTATTTATTAACGATTTTTCAATATTTTGCGTAAAAATGTCTTTATCTCAAATTAATCTATTCCAATTCACTCAATTAGATTTTTCCTAGTCTTCACAGGCAGTGGCTCAGGAGGTAGAGCGCTCGTCTTGGGATCAAGAGTTCGAATCCCGGCTCCTCCATGTTACATGTCCAAGTGTCCTTGGGTAAGACATTGAACCCCTAACACCCCCAATAAGCAGGTTAGCGCCTCACATGGCTGCACGGCCGCTATTGGGAAATGTGATGCACCCTGTAAAGGGCTTTGGGAAGTCTTGATTTGAAAAGCGCTATATAAATGCAAATCATTTCATTTTAAATCTAGCTGATTTAAAGTGAATGGGTAAGTATGAAACACAACACATTACAGAGTGCTTTTGGAGGTCTTCATTGACTTGAAAAGCACTGTATAAATACAGACCATTTACCATTTATAACAGTACCTTTATAGAAAAGCTACAAAAATAAAACAAAATTATTGCAAGGATGAATATCTAATTAAATGCTAAAAAACATGGACATAATATATTGTTTTGCTTTAAAAGAAGAAGAAAGAAATACCACATAATTCATAAACAAATAATATTATAGAGAAAAGATGCTGAGCACAGAGGCAAGCAAAATAATCAAATACGTTGTTCCACACTTGGGTCCGAGTTAAACCTCCTGTGTTTAATTTCTCTTAATTCAGCCATTCATTTGCAGTTAATCACAAAGGAAGAAGAAATGCAAAGGCAAAGTATTACGATAATAAAAATTCTACTACATAAATACTTTAAAATACTACTACATGAATATTATGACAGAAATACTATAATATTACGACTAAAAAATACAAAAATACTCTAGAAATACTATACAAACACTACACTACTTCATTGTTACAATAATAAATGACTGGTACATAAATATTACTAAGATACAACTACAGGAACATTAGAAAATATTACATATTTACTACAGAAATATTACTATGGAACTACTATAAAAATACAACCATGGGCATACTTCAAACTTAAGTCTACAGTAACACTACTTCACTAACACTACTTTATAAATCCTAGAGATTTGAGCCAGATAACCCCCCATGGCCAGACGAAGGAAGTACAGAAAAGAGAACAAGATGTAAGAGCTAAGAAAGTCGATATCAATTTTGAAGATAGTCAAGTTATTAACAGAATCACAGAAGATAGAAGAACCAGGAAATGGAACGAAGAGGAAGGTGTCATAATAAAGGTGAGTAAAATAACAATGATGACAATATTAAATGAGTTAATAGAGGTGAGTAAAATAACAATGATGGCAATATTAAATGAGTATGACAATGACTAAGGCCGGTATGAACCATAAACATGATATACAATGGGTTCCAGAAGCCCGGTCGAGAACCGATTTGGTCGATCACCGAAGATCAATTTTCCCATTAAAAATAATGTAAAATTGTTTTAATCCGTTCCAACACCTTGAATGTTTAGCATGAATGATCAACGTGATCATAAAGCTAACACATGCTAATCGTACGTTCGCGTTATCGTAATCTTCCGTACGAAAGATTACGCTAACATGAACGTGTAAAAATAAAAAATCAGGTCGTTTACAAGTCATTTAGCACCACAAGTGGCTAAGCGCTTCATTGGAAAGGGGGCTCCGTTCCAATACCCTGCATTTTGGACTCAGTTCCAACACCCTGAATGTTTACCTCGAATCATAAAGCTAACCCAGGCTAATCGTACGTTCGCGTTATCGTAATCTTCCGTACGAAAGATTACGCTAACATGAACGTGTAAAAACAAAGGATAAAGAAAATAATTATGAATAGGATTTCTTACCCAGTTCCTCGATATCAAAAGCAAAAAAAGAGGCACGTGTGCACGTTGTTACAATGTATGTGTTTCACCCGGTGCGGTTAGAAGGGGGCACCAACTGTCAATGCAAACACTGAAGTTTCCGGTAAAGCTGAGTGACACACTTCAGTGTTTACATTGACAGTTGGTGCCACTTTACAACCTCACCGGGTGAAACACATACATTGTAACACACGTGATAAAAGTTGGTCACGAGGGGTGGGGGCTATCTACACCCGTGCGCCGCTCAGCATCGCACCGTAGCGTACGCACTCACACATTACCGGCGTTCGAAGACCGTTTTTTTGGCCTAACAGCGAAGCAAGAATTTTTGGTCGAGCACCGATTTGTGCGAACTGAGAAGCGTTCGAGAACCGAGGTTCCACTGTATATATATATTATATATATCATGTTTATGGTTCATACCGTCCTTAGTCATTGTTGAGCAGGCATACAGAATAGTTTAAAAAGAAAGAATAGGTAAATAACAAGACTAATCATTTCTTGTTGGACATGCGAATAGCGGAAGGGTAAAAACTCTCTAAGACGTGTAGTTTTGCTCCAAATAAAGCAAAGACGGTAACTGGGAACGTCCATAATTTTAGTGTCCATTTTCTCGTTCGTCCGTAAATGGACCAGTTCGGGAGAGGCGTAGTATGGAAATATATTGTTTCCTTAGTTTTTACCCATATTCAATAACAGATTACCGTATTTTCCGCACTATAAGGCGCACCTAAAAGTCTTCATTTTTTTCAAAAGCTGACCATGCGCCTTATAATACAGTGCGCCTTATATATGGCTCAATATTAAATCGCAAGGTCTCGCAACTTACGCAACAGCCGCCGACTCGATTTCCCCCCGAACGTGGAGTAGTCCGCGGTGTATGCTGGGATTTATATACCGGCGTTTCATTGGCTAACCAATGCGTCAATCATCATTTGAATCGATCGCTATTGGCTAAAGTTATTCGGAGCCTCGGATAGGCTAGAGGGCCGAAAAAAACCTGCAATTGGCCGAAAAAGATGTGTCAATCATCAGTCAAATCGATCGCTATTGGCTGAAGTTATTCGGAGCCTCGGATTGGCTAGAGTGCCAAAACAAACCCTGCAATTATTAGTGCCTAAACCATTAACAAAGAAACAAATGATGTCGTTCCTAGGCCTTACGAACTACTGCAGAAGTTGGGTACCAAATTATGCGGAAATAACAGCACCCCTACAGTCGCTTATGTATACAGAGGAGCTTAAAATGTCTGATAATTTGAAATGGACGCCGGAAACAGAAGAAGCGTTTGTTAAAGTAAAGCAGGAAATGGTTAGCAGCTGCACGTTAGCCTTACCTGATTACGACAAAGAATTTGTGCAAATGGTGGACTGTAAAGGAAAATTCATGACCTCAGTCCTAACGCAGTTAAACGGAACAAAACTACGGCCAGTGGCCTATTATTCAACCAAGTTAGATGCTGTGGCACGTGCACTACACATTGTGTGCGGGCAGTCATTGCTGCCTCACTGGCAATAACATCCAGTGCAGATATAGTTCTCTTCCACCCTCTTGTACTAAGGGTTCCACATGCCGTATCGGCATTACTTTTGCAGACAAAGATGTCTTTCTTGTCACCTGCAAGACACCTGTCATGCATGTCCACACTTTTGTCTCAACCACATCTAACGATAGAAAGATGCACTGTACTGAACCCTGCTATATTACTGCCTACTGAAGAAGATGGAGAGAAACATGATTGTCAAGCCTTAGCTGAACAAACAGCAAAAAGCAGAGCAGACTTAAAAGATGTGCCTCTGACAGGAGGCCAAGTAATATTTGTAGATGGCTCCTCCAAAAAAGACAATACTGGTAAAACAAGAACAGGTTATGCTGTGGTTACTCTAAAAGAGGTGCTAAAAGCAGAAATGTTGCCCCAACATTTCTCAGCGCAAGCTGCAGGATTGGTGGCTCTTACCGAAGCGTGCAAGTTAATGAAAGACAAAGTTGCAACCATTTACACAGATAGCCAATATGCATATGCAACCACCCACACATTTGCACAACATTGGAAAAATAGAGGTATGATTACATCAACAGGAAAACCAGTCACACATGCAACATTATTAACAAATCTTTTGCAAGCAGTACAGCTACCAAAACATCTAGCGATATGCAAGTGTGCAGCGCACACAAATGGAACTGATCCAGTTTCAAGAGGAAATGCGTTTGCGGACAAAACCGTAAAGGCAGCGGCACAGGGCCAAGTTGATATAAACATGATAACGCAGGACCGGCTTCCTGACCTAGCAGGAAAAAACCCTGACAGACAGATACTATTAGACATGCAACAGCAATCGCCAAAGTCTGAACAAGATTCATGGAAAAATAAAAAAAGGGGGGGGGGGTTTAAGGGTTATTGATCTATCTTCGTTATTCATTATCCATTATCCGTTATCGGTCAGTTCATAATATGCTACAAAGCCTAGGAGCCGGGACACTTACTCTCAGCCAAAAGGCCAAGCTAAGGTCCTAGCCTAAAGCTTTGCTGCGATCATTGCGAATGCACCGTTCCCGGAGGTACTGCAATACCGGGCCGATGCGTGGAGTGGAC
Source organism: Urocampus carinirostris (assembly GCF_059441175.1). Classification (NCBI taxonomy): domain Eukaryota; kingdom Metazoa; phylum Chordata; class Actinopteri; order Syngnathiformes; family Syngnathidae; genus Urocampus; species Urocampus carinirostris. Next base: position 45,328,720 of record NC_142356.1, on the reverse strand, counting down.
AGAACAAGCTCTTATTCCATCTCCGGAATGCAAAAATCAAAGGCCAAGCTAAGGACCTAGCATCAAAGCAAAAGGCCAAGGCTCAATTATGATGAACTATACGGCCAAGCTAAGGACCTAGCAGCACAACTGTGTAAAGGCATTTATATGTCACCTGAAGACAAACCAATTTTACCAAAACATTTATATAAATGGGCTGCTATAGTGAGTCACGGTTCAACGCATGTGTCAAAGGGAGGGATGGTTAGACTAGTCAATCAAGTATACACAACTTATGGTTTTAACTCCTATTCAAAAAGATTTTGTAGAGCATGCCTAATATGTGCCAAACATAATGCACAAGGGAATTTAAGGCCAAAGAGGGGACAATTCCCCAAACCAGACTATCCGTTTCAACATATACACATGGTTTTCATAGAATTGAGTCAGAGTGAAGGGAAACGGTTCTGCCTTGTAATTATTGACTCATTCTCAAAGTGGATAGAACTCTTCCCCACAAAACACCCAGATGCGTTGACAGTAGCAAAAGCCCTATGTCAGGACATAATTCCACGATATGGAATACCGGAAAAAATTTATAGTGATAATGGCTCACACTTTGTCAACCAAATCATTACCAAAATAGGGCAAACCTTCCACATAGATCTAAAGAACCATTGTGCCTATCACCCGCAAAGTGCCGGACTAGTTGAAATGATCTGCATTTATATAGCGCTTTTCAAGTCAATGACTTCCCAAAGCGCTTTACATTGTGCTTCACATTTCCTAATAGCGGCCGTGATCTGTGCAGCCATGTAAGGCGCTAACCTGCTTATTGGGGGTATTGGGGTTTCAGTGTCTTACCCAAGGACACTTCGGCATGTAACACGGACAAGCCGGGATTCGAACTGGGATCCCTTAATTCTAAAACGATCGCTCTACCTCCTGAGCTACAGCCGCCCCAAAGTTGAAAGGATGAATGCTACAATTAAAAATAGACTCAGGAAATGTATGACTGAAACCAAAAGACCATGGACTAAATGTCTTGACCTAGTCAAATTATACATCAACATCAAGTACAAGCGGCCTGACGCCGTACGAAACGATATTTGGTAGACCGTACCAATTGCCGTTTTTTAAGAACATGTGGGAAACAGATGAAGAAAGTACATAAGCAGATTACATGAGAAAAATGTTGCAGCACCAGAAGCAACTGGCAGATCGCAATAATAATGATGATACACTTTCTATGTCTCCACAGGAAAGCCAGTTAGTTGAACCAGGAGATTGGGTCCTGATAAAAAGCATAAAGAAGAAACACTGGCATTCACCTAAGTGGGAGGGGCCCTACCAGGTGTTGTTAACCACAGGCACAGCAGTAAAGATTGCAGGACGAGCACATGGGTTAATTTGACAAATTGTAAGAAAGTAATTAAAAATGACTAAAATAACTATTTCTATCTTAGCATACGCCGTAACCGTCCTCATTTGCGTCATTTTTATAGAGTTGTGGTACCTGCTGTAGAGCTGTAGTTCCTCAACGAAACTTTCAGAGGAAGGCTGGCTACAAAGGGGGGTGTAATTATAGTTTGCAGTCGTCTCAAACCAGTGAAGATTGTCCACAACTCTGGAAGTATTAGGAGGAATTGCAGATCTACAGGTAGAATGCTCATTTTAACGCATATACAGCTATCTTAACCGCAAAAAGGTGATAAACCTAACATTTAATTGGTCCTTCCACTACAGGCTAAATAATGGGTCCCTAGCTATACTTGATAATAATCGCACTCACCGCTGCTGGCTTGGTTCACACCCATGGACAGGTCTGCACCATACAACGCATACTGTCGAATCATACAGCATGCACTCCTTGGTTAATATCGTGGACCTATAACAACTCTGTGACAGTGACTGTGCCACCAAATGCCACCACCGTGATGTCCATACCGATAACCTCCTTAAAAGGGTTCCAGGGAGGCAGTCTAGGGGGACAGCCAACATATATTACTGGGCAAGTGTGGGAGGAGTACTGGTGGTACCTGTTTGGACACGGAGCGTTCCAAGAGTGGGAGTATTTGGTTACAACGGAAGCAGGGGAGTACTGGACCCCAGGGGACAGCTCGGAGGCCCAGTATTTCAAAAATCGGGTTAAATTGCAGCATCAAGGAAGCAACTTACAACTGACTATAACCGTTACAAACCAGACAATTCGTCCTCCGGGATCCGATTTTTTCAACAGCACGTGCTGGGGTTTCACGTTATGGGCCTGGTCCTCGGGCACCCCTTTTTCCCGGTCGTAGTGTGTGTAAATGACAGCATAAAATCGACTGATCAGCCAAAATTAAGTAACTACTCTCTAACGACAAATATCACATCAGTAAGCGTGTCAGTCGAAGACATTGATGGGTGGTTCAAAGTTACCACAGGAATTTCAAGAATAGATAACAACTGGTTGCTAATGGCTGAGCAGGCGGCATATGCTGTCATGACTGATTGTGTTGTGTGAATGGGTGCTCGCCCCCTTTTGCGGGTTGTACCATCCACTCTGAAGAGTGCCTGATAAACGTAATGAATAATACTGTACCAAACGGAAACTGCTCTTTCTGGGATCAAACCTACCCCATAGCAACAGTTGAAAAACATAAGCCTGTGTTTTCTAAAAGAGTAGCTCAAAATAATTTTACCTGTATAAATAGAACCGGACATGGTGACAGTATAAGTAGTCTGAATGGTATACAATGTCACCAAATGTTGACAGTCAATATAACATTTAAACCACTCTCCCGGAGTGACATCTGGTGGTGGTGTGGAGGAGACAAGTTGTATGATAGACTACCGTACAATACCACAGGATTGTGTGCATCTGTGTCTCTTATTTTACCTGTGTCTATAACCGCCACCACAATCCCTGAATTGCTAACATCTGTGAAGAGCTTGTTACCACATGCATGGAAAAGTAAAAGGTCTACCTATGCCTGGAGTGACAATGATCCTACATACATTGACAGCATCGGTGTTCCAAGAGGCGTACCAGATGAATACAAATTAGCAGATCAAGTAGCAGCGGGTTTTGAATCTTTGATATGTTGGTGGTGTACAATTAATAAAAATGTTGACCGAATAAACTATATCCATTTCAATGTACAGAAGTTAGGAAACAAAACAGAACAAGGTTTCTCCGCCATACACGAGCAACTCTCTGTTACCTCCCTCATGGCTTTCCAGAACCGGATTGCTGTTGATATGCTACTGGCTGAAAAGGGAGGGGTCTGTTCTATCTTTGGTGACCAATGTTGCACGTTCATACCGAACAACACGGCAGCAGACGGAAGTCTGACAAAGGCCCTGGAAGGCCTCAGGTCACTTAACGACAAGATGAAAGACCACTCAGGAGTTGACACATCAATGTGGGATGGTTTTGGAGATATGTGTGGAAAATATAAAAAAATAATAATATCAGCTATGATGGCTGTGGCCGTTTTTGCGGCGATTCTCACATTGTGTGGATGTTGTTGTATTCCGTGCATAAGAACATTGCTAACGAGACTAATTACAACAGCTCTTGCCCCAATGCAGGCAAAGATGGTACCTTTGTATGCTCTGTTGCCCTCGGACACCGATGCTGACGATGACTCTGGCAATTACCATAAAAATGACGATGGTGAAAATAGTAATGACACAAATGTTGATGATGATTGCCTGTCTCTGCATTTTCCTGATTTTACTCAGATCCTGGTGATTATGGCGGCAACCTCTAAGTGTAACAACTGTTGTTGTATTCATGATTTCTCTGTTGAAAATCGTATTGCGAAGTGACAGTTGAATGAAGTATTAATATCACCAGTTGGATAAACAGGAGGGAATGTTAGGATTATATAATTATATTTATCCTACAGTTGACATTAATATGTTATATGTGTTCTCAGCCATTTTGAAGAGTTCTCAGCCCGTAAGCTGCTCTTCAAGGCCATGAGTTGTTTTTTGTACAGCCTGTCTTTTTTTGTCTCACATACCAATGGATGCACCCTGACCTGGAATTAATCTGTGCATGCCATAACTCAAGTTGTTCTTCACCAAAGAGCCTGGGAAGAAGAAGGGGAGGTGCCCAGGACAGAGGTCACCTGTCATCATCGGATGGAAAGCAGGCCTTCGAAAGAAGATTAATTAACTCTACGTAGCAAAAGTTAGAATACGGTCTCAATTTGTTAGATAGAATCCTGCCCCTCAGTAAATTGAGACTCATGTATGATAGGGCAAAATCTTAATAAAAAGAAAGGAGATTCGGAGATTTCTTCAGAGTGATTTGCGTGATTGGCGGCATACATTCTCCAACCTCTCCTTGCAAGATTCTAATTAATCTGATTCTCTTTGTCTTTTGTTTCAGAGCGTTTTATCATAAATGTTGGAGACTTAAACCTAACAACTACAATATCTACAAAGTGACGGCTTAGTGCCCCTACACGCCAATGTATGCAATTGAGAATTAAATGGTCCTAAAAATACAAATATTTTCTTGTACAGTCAAACCTATATATACAATATTCATTTGTTCCTAGATTGTGCTTGCATGTGTAATTTCCCGCATCTTAAATTAATTTTGTCATAAGAAATAGCAGAAAACAAACGAATCCCTTCCTGGATCGGGCTTGCGTTGAGAATTTCTCCAACACATATTTCATATAAGAAATAATGTTTTTCCAGTCGATCAATTGAACATATTTTTCTCACAAGACATGATATATGGAACAGACCTTTTAAAAAACTGAAACCATGAATAAAATTGTTGACAAACCACTGTTGAATAAAAAGGGATTTATGTTTGAATAAAATGTCCTCATTATTCCAAATACAAGATACAAAGTGAGAAAAGCCTGTCAGTGGAAATAAGACATTTCACTAGTAAAATTACTACCGTAAATTCCGGACCATAAGCCGTTACTTTTTCCCCAAACTTTCAACCCTGCGGCTTATTCAGTGATGTGGCCAATTTATGTAATTTTTCTAACGGCCGCCTGCGGCGCTCAAGTACAAAAGGTAAGATTTAGACCGGTGCAATATTTGCACAGAGGAAGACTGCAACTTCACTAAAAACTGGCCGCATGCGAAAGGCAACTTTTTCTGCCAGTGGATCCTGACAGCGTGGGGCAGCATAAAAAAATCCACCATAACCAAGCTGGTCTGCTACGTGACGGAGAGGAGGGCACAGAATCAGGAGTGGATGAAAGTTCCAGCGACAATGAGCGCGAGTCCGGCTGCGGGAGCATGGGACGACGTCTATATGACACTGTTTCTTTCCGACACTGAGGAAGACAACTTGATGGCTTCAGTTCTAAGGAGGAAGATGAGGACGGTTTACAGTGATTTTTACAAGTACGGTTTGTTTTTTAACAGACCCGTTTACTGTGTTGCGAGCATGTGGCTAGCGTGTTGCTACCATTAACTGCCCTGTCAGGCACCGTTTGGGATGAAAGTTTTATTATTATTATTAAAGCTTTGAAAACTCTCTCGGTGTATCGTCTTTCTTTGTAAATATGTGTAACCATGTATAATATGTATTTGCAACTGTATATTTTTGTAATGTATTTTTTTTTTTTTTTTTTTTGGACACTCAATCTGATATGTCTTGTACGGGCCAATTAAAAAGAAGGGGCGTAACAAACGCGGGGTGACGCGAAGTGGGGACCAGTAAAGGTGAGTGTTTGTGGACACGGCGGACAATAGTGGATATATATTTTTCCTACCCTTACCTTTGGAAATATACACTTTTTCCCTTGGATTACTTTCAACGAGACCCGGACTCTGCAGGTCTGCATCAAATCTTAAGTACCGGTATCATTTTTCATTCATTTTGCTGGCTGTTATTCCTTGGACTGTATACTTTAATGAAGGACATTCAGTTTCAATCGCGGGATTTAAAGTCTGGTGTGGGTCAATTTTGTGTTTGTGACACATTTTATTAATGTGGGCGCATGTGGCTTATATACAGGTGGGTGCAGCTTATAATCAGGTGCGCTCTATAGTCCGGAATTTACGGTAACTAAAAAGTATTATGTGCAACCCAGTATGGACAGATTATGGAAATCAATCGTTTTTCATATAGAGTTTGAATTTTTCATCAAGTCTAACACCCAAATGATTTCAAACGACTAACCACTGCGCCGCCGTGCTGCCCCTTGTGTAGACATACTATCATACTATTTTGGTCCAACTTTTTATGTCGGAGATAAAATATTTACCAAAATCAATTTTTAAAGAGATTAGATGACAAATTGATGCTCAACAATACCAAAAGCGTTGTAGAAAATCGAAAAATAGAATTAGCCCGTTCCCCTCCATAATATTTGGATAACCAAGAATGTCTAGCACTTATCTCTTGTAGTTGCACAACTTGTAACCATTCATTCATTCTCTGCGTGCTTGTTCTCACGAGAGTTGAGGACATCTAAGATTGATTGGCAGGCATTCACAGGACAGAGAGACAGACACTTTGCATTCACACAATTTGGACCAATGTTACCTCTAATTTTCCATGGGTCTGAGGGGTCACAAGTCGGTGAGCAATGCTTGAAACAACAGTGAGCAACAGCAATCCCAAGTGTGGCAACTAATCCATTATCAAACATGTCCAAAACTTGACATCAAGTTACATTTTGCTGAGTTTCCGGCATTGCAAAAAAAAAAAAAAATCACTTTTGAATGAATTGACTAATGTATTAATGCAAAGGTTGTATGGCCTACAAACGTCATTTGTTTTTACAACAATTCTTTCACAAGATTTCCATTTCTTTTTTTCCTGGTATCTTTTGTCGAATAATACTAACATTTTTGGGGGCTTAGTTAGTCGGTTGCACGATACACAACTGTATTTAATCACATTTTTTAGTGGAAGTACAATGTTGGCAACAAGATTGACTTGGTATAATTGGAAATTATTTGAATGCAACACAAACTTTTTCTTCTTTTTCTCCTCCGTGTTACATGTCGAAGTGTCCTTGGGTAGTACTGAACCCCTAATGCCGCTAATAAGCAGGTTTGCGCCCTACATGTCTGCGTGGTCGCTATTGGGAAATGTGAAGCACATTGTAAAGCACAAGTCATTGACTTGAAAAGCACTATATAAATGCAGGCCATTTCATTTCATTTTAAATTTTTTAAAATTTATTTGAAAAAATATTGTGTTTATTTTTTCCTGTTACTTTTTTTTTGTTCTCTATTCACTTTCTTCCTTTGTTTCTTTCTTTTTTTTCCTGAATGTTTCCTTCTTTTTTGTCTTTCTTTTTTTTCTCAGCTTTTCACTACTTTTCATTTTGGTATTTTTTCTTTTTTGTTCTATTCCTTTCCTTTAAGTCACTTTGTGCATAGTTTTACATAATACTTGGTCATATAGGGATGAACGAAGCAAAAACAACCTGAAGAGCCGTTTAGGACCCGAAAGAGACGGTTCCTTTTAGTGAGCCAAGCCGAAGAAGCCGGTTCTCGAAAAACTCTCCTGACTTTACTCAACTTCGTTCTACTTCGACCTTGACTTCAAAATACCGCATTTAGAACACAACGTCAGGGGAACCCTTGTATCTTTACCTTCATGCACTGTAACTTTGACTTAATTCGCTTCTTAATTAGCAATTTCGAGCCCTGATTTTTGTGAGCTGGCTAGATTTTCTTGTGCGCGGAAAAGCTCTGGGTAGTGCACAATTGCGCACACAAGCAGCTTAGAGGGAACATTGCGCTGGGTAGATTTTCTTGTGCGCTGAGAATGTGCAGGCAGTGCGCGATTGTGCACGCGCGCAGCTTAGAGGGAACATTGATTTAGACTGGTCTCCGCTCATAAATATAGGAATGATCTTGGCAACTCTGATGAAAGTCACGGATAAATGCTAGAGGGGTTGCAAATTATTCAACTCAAACCAGCTGTTCAAACTTTAAACACTTGAAAATAAGATAATTCAAAATTAAATCACAATGTAAAATCAGAACAAAGAAAAGACGGTCTTAAAAGCAACTATTTATTGGTAAAAGAAGTAAAGAAACAGTTCTGATTTGCTAATGAGACGGCGATACAATGACACTAGTCTGAGTACTTCCATGACAATCACACAGCTAAGCTGATGCAAGTTATTTACACATTTTAGAGAAATACAAAAGAAAATATTCACATTTAATGGCGTAATCACAGTTTAATATAAGAACAAAAATGTTTCATTAGTTCAGGAGGTAGAGCGCTCGTCTTGGGATCAAGAGATCGCAGGTTCAAATCCCGGCTCCTCCGTGTTACATGTCGAAGTGTACTTGGGTAAGACACTGAACCCCTAAATGCCCCTAATAAGCAGGTTGGCGCCTTGCATGGCTGCACGGCCGCTATTGGTGTGTGTGAATGGGTATTTAGCACATTGTAAAGCGCTTTGGGAAGTCTTCATCGCTTTGGGAAGTCTTCATCGCTTTGGGAAGTCTTCATCGACTTGAAAAGCGCTATTTAAATGCAGATCATTTCATTTCAGGAATAAGGTTACAGTCAAATCGAGACACAAAAGGATGAAGATCACTGAAACCCAAAACATCAAAACAAGGGCTGATGGTCACAATTCAAGTTTATCCTGTGTCAACTTAACAACTAGGAGACCTTACAAAAATGGTCAATTTTAAAAACTAAAGAATATCACTCAAACAAACAAATGAACTTATGACTTTAATTCACAATTCAAATATGCGTACATGAGATACAAGCTAATGAAATCCACATTAAAGGCATGCTTTGATTTCAGGTACTAAAAAAGTATATATTGTACATTCATACAATCACAATCACATTTAAAAGGAGCATGGGGTGTTGCACCAAACCAAGTTAAGGATTTAACCCGGGATATAAATATTATCTTGGTTGAAGAAAGCATCAAATGGGTTGCATTAAAGCAAGTTAAAGTTAACCGGCTCTGTATTATGATGATTTCTTTTCAACAGCAGGTGTTTCCAACATGATATTCCTTAAACAGAATGCTGTTTCAATGAACAGGTGCGCATAGATACCAGGTGTTGTCCTTTCCTTATTAATAGTGATCGTGTAACCTTTTTTTCTTCTACTTTCAAAAGTTCATAAAACTTGATCAAAAGCTGATGTTCAGTATCCATAAAAGATCTTGGGGAACTTTTCCATCGTTGATTCTGAGATGGAGTCTATTTTAGGATTCCATGAACACACATTTATTCTAACTATCTACAGCTGGCTTGGCATAGCCGCGCCTTTTTGGGGCGGCAGTGGCTCAGAAGGTAGCGCGCTCGTCTTGAGATCAAGAGTTCGCAGTCCGTGTTACATGTCGAAGTGTCCTTGGGTAAGACACTGAACCCCAAATGCCCCGAATAAGCAGGTTAACGCCTTACAATTCTGGACTATGTGTAATGTAAGATCAAACATCAAACATTCCGGTTCATCATCATCCCCCCCGGAGGAAAACAAAGCCTACTTACAACAAAGACAGTTAGTTCTTTGTTCCTTTATCTCTTTGTTTCCTTATCCTCACTGTAAATGTGGACCTGGAGTCGTCCAATTTCGTTGTCACAGCATATCCAATGTTGTAACAATGACAATAAAGGCATATTCTATTCTATTCTATTCTACATGGCTGCACGGCCGCTATTGGGAAATGTGAAGCTTAAATGCAGATTATTTCATTTCATTTTATCGAGACTCTGCAAACATGTTGCCCACTAAGCCAAACTAGAATAAGCTGGGCTTATTCAGTTAGGCCATCTTGATTAAGTACACTTAAAAAGTATAACATTTTAACATGTGTGTACAAATGACGTTCAAAATTACTCCAGAAAAGTGGAAAATTGAACATTCTGAAGAGACATCATAGTTATTACTGTTATTGATCATTTAATTTCATATATTAAATCAAAAAGACAATTGAGGCTGCAACACATTTGAAAATAAAACATTTTACAAAACAACAATAAAAAACTGGCTAAGTTTAGACTTTATTGACGTCATTTTTACACAAATGAGTTCAGTGGTAGCTGTTATTTTTCTTTAATGTAAAAGCAAGCTGTGAGCTTTTATCAAGCAGAGTGATAGCTGCTATTCTCACCAGCACACTTGTGATCGTGGACTTTGACTTGACTAGAGAATCTTTGACCACAAATTGAACAGGAAACATGTCTCTCATCAGCGTGGATTGTTGTGTGTCTTTTTAAATGTGCTTTACGGCTGAATTTTTGACCGCAAACTGAGCAAGAAAAAGGTTTTTCATCAGTGTGGGTTCTTGTGTGTCTTTTTAAGCTTTCTATATGGCTGAATTTTTGACCGCAAACTGAGCAGATAAAATGTTTTTCACCAGTGTGAATTGTTAAGTGTCTTTTTAAATGTGCTTTGCGGCTGAATTTTTGACCACAAACTGAGCAGAGAAAAGGTTTTTCACCAGTGTGGATTCTTGTGTGTACTTTTAAGTTTTCTTTCCAGTTGAATCTTTGACCACACACTGAGCAAGCGAAAGGTTTTTCATCAGTGTGGCTTCTTGTGTGTACTTTTAAGCTTTCTTTCCAGTTGAATCTTTGACCGCAAACTGAGCAAGCAAAAGGTTTTTCACCAGTGTGGGTTCCCGTGTGTACTTTTAAGCTTTCTTTCCAGCTGAATCTTTGATCGCAAACTGAACAAGCAAAAGGTTTTTCACCAGTGTGGATTCTTGTGTGTACTTTTAAGCTTTCTTTCCAGTTAAATCTTTGACCGCAAACTGAGCAAAGGAAAGGTTTTTCTCCTGTGTGGGTTCTTGTGTGGATTTTTAAGTGTGATTCATGGGTAAATTTTTGATCACAAACTGAGCAAGCAAAAGGTTTTTCGCCACTGTGGCTTCTTGCATGTGTTTTTAAGTGTGATTTCTGGGTGAATTTTAGACCACAAACTGAGCAGTCAAAAGGTTTTTCACCTGTGTGGGTTTTAACATGTCGTTTTAAGTGGGATTTATGGGTGAATTTTAGACCACAAACCGAACAAGGAAAGGGTTTTTCACCAGTGTGGATATTTGTGTGGCTGTTTAAGTTCCCTTTCCGACCAAACTTTTGACCACAAACTGAGCAGGAAAATGGTTTGTCACGAGTATGGACAATTATATGGGATTTCAGATGATCCTTGCGCTTAAACGCTTTGCCACACTGCGAACATTTGTGATATATTTTATCACATTTTGACTGTTTGTCACCAAAATTGTGAGCAGATTTGGACGTTTCGTCATCATCTGTTGCACTGTGTTGGCAGGAGCTAGTGCTTGGAGACACCCTCTCCTTGTTTTCTCCATGTTGACTTTTGGAGGGTAAACAGACCCCAGTCACGCAAAACTCTCCAAAACATTCTTCCTTTTTGACGTCACCAGACTCAAACTTTTCCTCCTTTTTTATGGGATCAGGCTCCAAAACTTCCTCTTCCTTTTTAAGTTCAACTGTCTCTAAAAACTCCTCCTCCTCTTTTTTAATGGCAGGCAACTTTGTCTCCTGTTGCCAAGGAAGACGATTTTCTTGACTGATGTCTGCAGGACACAAGACACACATGGTTTGAGAAAATATGTACACACACAAAACAAAAAAAAAAAAACATTTGAGCATATCTGCAAAAAATTAAAACAAATATTGACGAAAAAAAACATGTTTTACAAGAATATGGTCCTTGTTAACCTAAACTCTTTATTCTATGTGTATTGTCATAAAAAACAATAAAGACAAATGACAAATACGCTTGTTATGTGACAAACATCATCACCAATGTTTCCTCTAAGGTGCGAGTGTGCACAAGAAAATCTATCTAGTGCATAAAAATCAGGGCTTGAAATTTCAAAATTAATTCCCTAGCATATTTGTCCAGAATTACAATGCATGTGGGTACAGACAACACCGGTTCCCTCTGTGTAGATTGAGTAAACAAAAACTAAAATAAGCACGAATGTATACTGGAGCTGGAAGAACGAGGGTGGGGGTGGAAGCAGGGGAAATAGAGATGATTGGTGGGTGCACTAACTTTCAATAAAATTCTGCCTTTGCACAGTGTGTTAAACATATCTCTGCTTGACTATAGTTATGAAACAAAGTGACATTGTTTGCTTCTATTGTGTTGCAAAACATCACAGGAGTCTGACTGATCATTTATATGAAAAATATTTTCTTAGGTAGCTGAAAAATGTTGGTGTTACATTCACATAATCTGCAAATAATTATGGTAATCCTTTTGCAAACACTACTTCTACCCAAAGTGTGATTAAATAGTCCTGTATTCTGCAACTAACTAAATGAATCCACAAAATTATAAGATACTTTTTTAATGTAAAAGTGTTTTAAAAACAAGTCATGTTTTTGTATAGCCCTTAATTACAAGGAGTCTCAAAGGGCTGCACAGACCACAGATTATTGCAAACTACAGACTATTATTAAAACAACTGATGTTTGTAGGCCGTGCAACCTCTCTAATAGTACATTAGCCAATTCATTAATATGTGAAAAATAATCGACTATTGCCGTAAACTCAGCAAAATGTAACTTGATTTGATTACAAGTTTTGGACATGTTTGATAATGATTTGGTTGCCACACTTGGGATTGGTGTTGCCCACCGTTGTTCCAAGCTATGCTCAACAGACTTTGTGTGAAAGCTCGGTCCGTGAAGGATTGAGGGTACATTGATCTGTGACATTACCTCAAAAATATATATACAGAGACCCCTGACTACTCAGCGTTTCAGGTATCACTGATTCACTTTTTCATGGGTTTTTAATAGAACATTTAATAGAACATAAACAAAAATGAATGCATTGTGCATTGTTATTAAGACAGCAGGGTAGAGATTAGAGAGGGTGCTGTGTTGGGTGAGTGTGGCTGTTTGTGTAGACGAATGTTATAGGCTGGTGTGACTGTGTGCGCAACTGTGATTGACTGACAGAATACACCAGCCGGTTTTGGCATGCGCAGTCAAAGTCTCCAAATCAAAACAAAGTAGGAAGGATAGCGGCACTTTTCTTTTAGCGGCTCGTTACATTAAAAATAGATACGTCAATTGAATCAGACTCTGAGGAAATCAATAACGCGAAGAAATGCTGGTCACCAGCAGGTGCTTCGTGGTAGCTCCTAAAGCTACCATACTGAGGTTTTTTAACAGGAAACGAAAACATGAAATTCTTAAGCAAGGGGAAAAAAAGGGACAAATGTTTATTTAAATGAACACTTAAACCTAAAAAACTCTGACATTGCAAGACAAGCTCGATTTTTGAGGAAAACAAAAAGATACAAGGAACTTGGACTTCAAACTTCAAAGTATACATAAAGTTAAACGGCACTCTAGAAAGCAAAAATAATTTGGATTCGAGAAATTCAGTAGCTGGATAGATTTACCTGAAGGCCTGGATAGAGTGGTAAATACATACGACAATGGACAATCTCGGACAATGATGGATTGAAAAATGCAATGATATTCTGGACTGACAACATGGACACTTTTATTACAGATCACAATGAAAAAAATCTATCATAATATATTGTTAGGCATTATTGATCACACTGACTACAATAATTCAAAATTAGATGAAATCGATCCTGACCACAAATTGCTATCAACTAGTTTGGACAATTGCAAATATTATACTGGAAATGAATATAATACTTTTGTTAAATCTGAAGGGAAATTTTGAATAATTTTCAATAATTCAATTCAACAGTAGACGCATGTACACAAATTTTGAAGACATTACAGAATGCTTGCACCACTTTGAGAACCCGTTTAGTGTGATTGCAGTTTCAGAAAAGTGGTTCAATGATATAAAAGGGAGTTGATTTTGAATTAAATTACTATAATTTGAACTATGTAAATAGAACAAAAAAATAGGAGGAGTAGCTATATATGTCCACAAAAGATTTAAATCCAAGATAATTCAAAACATGTCAATTGTCATCGATGATTTACTTGAATGTCTTACAGGAGAAATTATATATAAAAAAGCGGATAAATATTATAGGCAGTTGTGTATAGATCAAATCTTGAAACCTTTACAGACTGTGCTGAAAAAACATATTCAAAAATCAGCAACAAAACACTATTCATCTGTGGAGATTTCAACATAGATAATGAATCCAAATAAACATGCTTGAAAGAAAAAAAAAACACCTTATATAGAAAATTTATTAAACTAAGAACTGAGGAAGCCGAATGCCGATATAAAACGTATAAAAATAAATTGACAGGAATAATTAGAGCGAGTAAGAAATTATACCATACCAATTTATTACATAATAAAAAGTAATATTAAAAGTAATTGGGATATATTAAATAGTATAATAAAAGGAAAGAATGTAAGTAATACATATCCAAACTATTTTATTAAAAAGAACCGTGAAAATTATAATTTAAATCAAGTTGTGGAGAATTTCAATAGTTATTTTTGTAAATGTTGGACCAGAGCTAGCTGCAAATATCCCAAAGTGCCGTAGTAAGCAATTTGAGTCACTGATAAAAATGAACTCCAAGACCATGTTTTTATCTGGGGTTATGGAATCAGAGATCTTAGACGTGGTTAACAACTGTTAAAACAAAACGTCTATGGATTGTTTTGACATCGATATGGTACTAGTTAAGCAAATTATAAATAGCATTGTGAAACCATTGACCTACATATGTAATTTATCATTTCTAACAGGCAAATTTCCAAATCAAATGAAAATAGCAAAAGTTATACCAATTTACAAAAATGGAAACAAACACATTTTTCCAAACTATAGACTGGTATTTCTGCTTCCTCAGTTCTCTAAAATATTAGAGAAACTTTACAATAATAGACTAGAACAATTTGTAGATAAACATAAATAGATTAATGAAAGTCAATATGGTTTTAGAGCTAACAGATCAGCAACAATAGCTATTGATGCAGTAGAAGAAACCCCCCATAGCATAAAAAAGAAAAGAGATACACAGTTGAGGTATTTATTGACTTAAAAAAAGGATTTGATACCATTTATCATAATATACTATTAAAAAAGCTGGAAAGATATGGTATCAGGGGCTTGGCTTTGCAATGCATTCAAAGTTATTTGACGGGAAGGAAGCAATATGTGAAAATGGGAGAGTTGTCATCTGAATACTTGGACATCTGTTGTGGAGTACCACAGGGTTCTATCCTGGGTCCAGTTATTTAATTTATATATTAATTATATTTTTAATGTTCAAAACTATTAAAATTATTAATATTTGCGGACGACACTAACATTTTCTATCCAAATGATAACTATATTGATTTGGTAACCTGCATTAATCGTGAATTCATTAACCTAAAAGTATTTGGATGGATATAAATAAATTATCTTTAAATTTAAATAAAACCAAAGTAATATTCTTTGGTAATCGCAAAGCATATCAAGATTTAGAAGTAAAAATCGATGGTGCTGCAATAGACATTGTATCAGAAATTACGTTTTTAGGGGCCATAATAGACAATAAATTAAGCTTGAAAACACACACCAGACACATAAAAACTAAGGTATTTAAAAGCATTCCAAATATTAATAAAGCCAAATTCATTTTAAACTATAATGCATTGTATTTATTATATTGTTCTCTAGTTCTGCCATACTTAACATATTAATAATAATAATAATAATTTCCTTTGTATTGTCATTCTTTGTAACAATGTACACAGAACGAAATGTCGATACACCTGACCCGTTGTAGCGAGTCGATGCAGCCGCAGCCAACAGAGGGCGCCGCCATTATACCAATTAGGTATGTCTCGGCCGAGGCGCGAACCAGCGACCTCCCAGTCTCAAAGTGGGCACACTACCATCTAGGCTACTGAGCTGGTAATACAGAACTCTGGGGCAATAATTACAAAAGTTCACTACAGCCCTTTTATCCTTCAAAAATGTGCAATAAGAACACAGGGTAGGATATCAGGATCATATTAATATTTTATTCATGCAGTCCAAATTAAAAAAATTGGATGATTTAATAACATTTTTCACTTCGCAACTGTTATTTAAGGTCAACAAAAACATGGTGCCAGAAAACATCCAACAATTATTCATTCGGAAAGAGGGAAATTATAACTTGAGGGGCTGTAGTAAATTCAAAATCCCAAAGGTGAGAACAACCAGGAAAAGTATGTGTGTGTCTGTGTGTGGAGTCAAACTTGGGAATAATTTACAAGATTAGATCAAACAATGTCCAACTATTCATGTGTCCAAATTTAAATACAAAAAAACATTACTGGCGAAATACAGGGATGGAGAAAATGGGATATGAGTGAGATCGGAAATACTGCATTTAAAACTATGGTTAACTTTGTTATTAATGTTGCTATTATCATATCATAACTTTTATTATAAATATCGTTTTTATTGTTATTATCATTGGTGCCGCAGTGATGTTTGGCAACTAGTGGCATTAAGACGTTGAGGGATGGGTATTACGAAAATTAGTTAAGAAAAATGTTATTATTGTTTGTATATATATATATATATATATATATATATACACCACAGCCATATCCCCCTATTGGGAGGTGGCTAGACTTGTTTCTGACTCTTTTTGGGAGATTGATTCAGAGGAGGGGATGCCCAGCCCCTTCGCTCAACCCAACTGAGGCGTTGGGAGTCATTAGGTGACCAAATTCCAACCCCTAATGCTGAACACCAAGCAGGTACCAATGTTTAAGTCTTAGGTATGACTTGGCCGAGGCTTGAACCACAACCTCCCAGTCTCGAGGCGTGCGCCATACCCCCAAGGCTATGATTTGTAAAATGTATTTAATAGAGAAGATAAAGGGGTAGGGAAAATAAACATCTGCTTCTGACTACCCCTTTTCGAACATGTTATGTAACATTATTTTGTTGTTGACTCGTTGTTTTTGTCCCGTTTTTATTTTAATATTCGAAATAAAGTTTTTATTTATTCATTGGATTTCTGCATTAGCGATAAAGAGAGTGATGAAGCAAGGGCCATACAGGGGTGGAAGAGAATGCATGTTCGTTAGTGGGTGTTCTTCCCTCATACCTGAACCTGCACGTGTTTTTGATAAATGTCCTCAAATTTCCTTTTATTTTTTGTATAATGACAATAATAATGACAATAATCAACTACAAGTATGTGTTTTATGTTTTTATTTGTTTACCTATCATTGTTATTTTGCTACGCTCGTATACTTCGTTGGTAATTACTTAATCTCGAGGTGTAAGGGATCTTAACAGTATTCTTTATTACAAACGTGTTTGTATGTTAATTTTGTTGTATTCCTTAAAGCAAGGTTATTTACTTTATTTAGAGCGGACATAAAATAAACTTTTCTATTGAAGGCTATGCTTTTATTTTGAAGGTGTCCAGGTCTATATGGGCATTTGGAAAAAGACCAAGATCCAAACAAACTTAGGTTTAGCATACTTCATGAAGGAAAAAGTGAGTCTGTTAATAAAAAGGAGAAGTGTCATGAAGAGTGTCATGTGATGAGAACCTGGTTGACAATGCCACAAGGAATTACTGTTTGTCATCGAGCTTGTAACATATCAAATGAGAAGAACTATGTATTTTAATTTTCTTTTTAACAGGTTTTACGTTGCTACACAGTACAATTGATAAAAACTGTATTTAAATAAAACACTGAGAAGCATCAATTATAAAGCTTGACCATCATTCAGTCACGGAAGCCGAAATAAGTCTGGCCCTTGTGGGCTTTTATGAAGGGGTGACGCCATTTCGCGGATTTTCACTTTTAGCGAGTGGTTTGAGTTCCCAATAATCACAAACACCGAGGGTTCTCTGTAATGCTTAGATAAATCACATTTTACATTATAAAGGGCTCATTTTTAAAAACAATATGCGACACAAAGGGCTATACAAATAAAAATGACTTGACTTCACATTCATATTTAAAAGAAAAATCAAAAGAGCCATGACAATGCAAAAAAAAGAAAAAAAAAATTGGTGGCAGAGATGAAAGTTCGATATTGCTGGTTCCGTTTCTGGGAATCAGCAAATCGCATCGTTAGCCACGCCACTCGGGGTTTGATTGACAGCAAGAGACGTTTAGCAAAGAGCAATTGGGCTAAATGTAATTTGTCAAATTGGCATTTGTCAAAACAGGCTTCGGTTAAACAGAAATTGGCAAAAGAGTATTCGGGAAAAGCACAGTTTGTAATAAATAGTACTTTGTTAAAAAATAGAACTATTGCAATTATCTAAATATCAACTGAGGTACAATTTTAATTAAAATAGTTTGCCATTTATTGTATGTCTGTTTTGTAGTGGGCGCAGGATCTCAGGATGTAAAGCGCTCGTCTTGAGATGAAGAGGTCCCAGGTTCGATTGCCAGCTATTCTATGCTATTCTATGTGATGTGTTGAAGTGTCCTTGGGCAAGACACTGAATCCCTAGTGCCCCCGATGAGCAGGTAGTGTCCTTGCATGGCTGACGCTGCTATCGGTGTGTGAGTGTGTCTGAATGGGTAAGTAAAGCACATTGTAAAGCGCTTTGGGAGGTCTTCAGTGACTTGAAAAGCGCTATAACAATGCAGACCATTTACATTTAAGGCAGTTTTAATTAATTTAATATGCCTTTATATCTGATTTATGGGACCTTTGGGCTTCTGTACTTGATGTACATATACAACAAAGAATACATGTACATGGGCTTTTATTTTTTTATATGAATATTTTATTTGATTGTGTCCCGTTTTAGATTTATTTAATTAACACAGTATATCGGATTACAAAGACATTGGCATTTTGTGTTAATGACAACAGAGAAAATCTTAAATCTATGCATTATAATAATCTCTGCGTGTCGCTTATGCACAATAGCGTCTGTCTCGGCCTCTTACAGAAATGACGGGGGTCAAAATCAGATGGCAAAACTTTATAAGTTTCGGAGCATTTTATGATGATGCTTTTCTTTGGCACAACAGAGCAAAAAAAGTAGACGAAGGAGTAAATGAATTAAAATGTTGGCTAAAACACTCGTCTTGTGAATAATAGACTTGTATTATGTCCACTTGAGCGTATATTTGATTAGCTCTCCACGACAAACAAATGGACTCCACCTCCTAGCAGCCCCATCAAGATCATTAAATAGGAAAATAACAAAACATATCCTGTATAGACTGTGGGAGTCGAAAATAAAGTGTTATAGAAATTAAGGTGGCCAACCTGCTCTCTTCAGCGCAACTTGTAGATGCTTGCTAATGCTAGCTTTATTTATCCTTAGATTTTCGCGCTCGTTCTCTCCTTGCACTTCTGGAAGCTCCTGTTTGAAATTTTCTTTCCATCTGTCACACATTTTAGCCATCTTTAAAGCTCACCATAAACTCTCTTAAAGAATTATATGTAGATTTTACTAATGGTTTGAGCGCAACGCTACGTCGTAAACCTGGGAGTGACAGAGAAAACAAAGGGTGGGCAGAGCTTTAGGCAAACAACTTCCGGTTCACAGAACAGCTCACCGAAGTTTCCTTTTTTCTTTTTGCAGGATTACGTCAGTATATTTTATGAAATGTTTTCTTATGAGAGAATACTAACAATTTTCCAACATTTTATAAACATGGAGTTTGGAAAGGACTGCTAAACATGCTAACCGCAAACGTTTAGGGCAGGCGTCAACCATTTTCAAGCTTAGATTCGTCAACAACTTATCGTGTTATTATTGTTATTACCAGGTTCGTTATACTGTAGTTGATTAATGAAAGAAGAGTCAAATACTAAAAGCACACACAAAAAAATTACCTGATAATCACGATGACACAGCACTTGTGATCTACTTCCAGAACAGGTCCATCGGCAACCCAGCTGGCCTTACGCAACACCCTGGTGTCCGCAGGCACCACTTTAGAGACCCCTTGTTTAGGGAATGCGCCATCTTGTGGAGTCACTTTAAACCAGGGGTGTCAAAGTCAAATGGACGGAGGGCCAAATAAAACATTTGGCTACAAGCCGAGGGCCGGACTGTCCAATCTTTACTGAAACCAAGATTTAACCTACTGAAAACACAACAAATATATTACAATATGATTGTATAAATAAAGCAATATTTTCTTATGACTCTGTCAGTCATTTTTAATTTCAGCAGGCACAAAATACAAATGTCCTTTATATAAAAAACTCATAACATATCTCATAACAACAACTCATAACCATTTTCTATCATTCAATAATCTGAAATAATTAAAAAGAAATATTGCCTCGAAATACAATAAAATAAAGTGCAAAAATATCTTGTTACTTAAAACCAATAGCAATCAACACACTGGACCTCATCTGTCCTGCTCAAATGTACATTGACTTTCCTTTCTGGGCTTTCTCTGGGTTAGTGTGAAAAAAGGGAATTACTGATTAACAAATAATAACAATCAAAAGTCATTTTCTCTGCTAAATAGGAGACAATTTTATCAAAAGACTGTTGTCCACATCAAGATCTATTTTCCATGAAAAGCCGAAAAACAAGAAACACTCCCAGGACAGAGTCGGCAAACAAAAACAACATAGTCAACATAGACAATAAAGCTTTAAAATTCCCGAGGGGAACAACAAAAAACAAGACCTTCTTTATGTGCATATTTAACTTTTAAACTTGAACGGAGTAAAAACTTCAAATGTGTAATTGCACAGGAAACATTACTGTATTATTACTGTATTTACATACATTTATATACAGTACTGTATTACTACAACTCTACATTACTTGTTTGAGGCTGACACTGATACTTTTCCAGCTACCTCCGTGAACATGTACTCCAACTCCCACCTTGTTTGAAAGCCCCGGTTTTCAGTGTCCACCTTCCGTTTAGCCATTGTTGATGGGTATATGTGGGCTAATTTTTGCTGTTATGCTAATGACTGCTGCTGATCGACTGCTGAATAAATCAAACCGCCTCCCGCTTTGCTCCCGCTCGGCGCGTCCCCGTTGCATTGTGGGAAATGTAGTATTCATGCGTACTGCGGGCTGCTGGCTTGCAGCGGCCTGCGGGCCGGATCTAATAATATATTGATATCGTCACGCGGGCCAGGTAAAACCCTCTCGCGGGCCTAATGTGGCCCGCGGGCCTTGACTCTGACATATGTGCTTTAAACACTAAAGGTGTTTGCATAGCTTAGCTCTTTTTTATCTACCTTAACACCAACTTACCCAAGGCTGCCTCAGCTTAGTCAGCGTCGCTATCTGATTTTTCTAGCACCTATGTTTAATAGAGATCCATTCAAAATAAAAATAAAGAGGCAACTAGTAGATAATGCACACCTTTCTACTGTTCATTCTCTGCGTGCTTGTTCTCGCGAGAGTTGGACATCATCCGGGACTGGTTGGAGGCCATTTGTAGGACGCAGAGACAATCTGCATTCACACATTTTGGACTAGTCTCTGCTTTTCAATATGGGAATGACCTCGGCAACTTTGAAAATTTCAGGAAATTGTTCAAAAGTAAATAATAAATGACGGATATTTGCTGGAGGGGTTGCATCATTACACTCGCATTAGCAGTTCAAACGGCAAACTCTTAAAAATATAACAATTAAAAATTACTTTTGAAAATGGATGTTTAATCCAAAAACAAAGTCAAGACGGTTACTACAGCAACTAATCGGTGCACCACATCTTCAAGCAGTGTTAGAAAAGCCATTGTTCGACTACCCGTATTGCTAGCTGGTCTTTTTATATCCAGCCATCTCTTAATCGTCTAAAGAGCTACAAGTGGGGGAATACCCAGTGAAAAATAATAAAATAATGTATTCATGTTTTTGCTTGTGCTCCCGGGGAGAGTAAATGTGGATTACGTTGGGTGACCATATTTCTATTTCCAAAAAAGAGGACACTCAGCCCGGCCTCGGGAAACTTATATTATACTTGAAGTTTACTCAAAGATGCTTTATCACACTAATATATTTACATTCAGCCTCCTCCATAGGGATTGAAAATCAGACAGAGCGAGTTCGGAGGACGCGGTAAAAACCCTGTCGTGAATTTGTCTCCAATCGTCCCGGGCGGACGTAAAATCGCCCAGCTGTACGACTCTTAGCGGTGGATCACCCGGCTCGTGCGTCGATGAAGAACTAATGTGATTTGCAGCTGCGATTGGCTGGCAACCAGTGTCCCCTGCCCACTGCCCGGAGATGGCTGGGATGGGCTCCAGCCCCCCCGCGACCCTAGTAAGAATAAGCGGTGTAGATAATGAGATGAGATTTTTTTTTTTTTTTTTTTGAAGCGGCGTCGCTACTTCGCAGATTTTCACTTTTAGCGTGTGGTTTTGGTCCCCATTAACCGGGTCTAAAAAATAATAATCTAAAAAAAAAAAAAAAAAAAAAAAAATATATATATATATATATATATATATATATATATATATATATATATATATATATATATATACACTATGCGTTTTTTTTTTTTTTTTGAAGGGTCGTCGCTACCTCGCAGATTTTCACTTTTTGCGGGTGGTTTTGTTCCCCATTAACCGGGCCTAAAAAATAATAATAATAAATAAATAAATATATATATATTTATATATATATATATATATATATATATGTATATATATATATATACACAGACAGTGTTCTCGTTTGTCCGCGTCCCTGCGTCTTAGACGCATCATTTTTGCTGGGGACGCATAGTGTATATATATATATTTATATATATATATATATATATATATATATATATACATATATATTATTTATATATATTTTTTTGAAGGTGCGCCGCTACTTCGCGGATTTTCACTTATCGCGGGTGGTTTTGGTCCCCATTAAATGCGATAACCGAGGTCTTACTGTAGTCCCTTAGCTTTACGAAACAAGAAGTTGCTGCTCTTGCATTACAGAAGAATGGTGTGGATGTTCAGAATTTTCCTAACCATAATGGAGTTGTTCTCCTTTTCAATTTCTTGAATGTGGGTGTGGCACAGACATGAGTGAGGGCATGCGACAGAGGTAGATCTCCAGTGTTCTCGTTTGTCCGCGTCCCTGCGTCTTAGACGCATCATTTTTGCTGGGGACGCATAGTGTCAAATTAACGTGCGTCCCCAGGACGCAACTTTTTTGACACAAAATTGTCATTATTACCAGATAATGATTTTTTTCAAGCGCATTTACCTGAAATTTAGACATTTTCAGTTGTGCACCGTGTTAGTTAAAAGGTTTACTATAAAAGCGCTATATAAATACAGACTATTTACCATCTATCATTTACGTTACCGCCCCTCCGTGTGTCAGCGCTTGTTTGTGCGGCGCCACGCAAAGGAGAGCTCCGTGTCTTAACCCAGGCAACGAAACACACGCACGCGATAAATGAACGAATCATAACTGCTCTCGAGCGAAAACATCTTGTTCTTTCCAGCCATCGTGGACAGATGAATTCAAGGCGGAGACAATAAAATGCGCTGTGTCCAGGTAGCAAAGAAACACAGACCCTAAAAACCTTTGTCGCTGCTAAAAACACACCCACTGAAGCTATCTAAAAAATTGCTCACTGAATAGCAAAGGACGGAAAACCATTGATTGATGGCGAATATTTTAAAGAAGCGTGTGTGTGCGCGCTTGTGCGTGCCTTCTGCATTGCTAATGTTATTTCAAGTTTTGATATTTTATGCAACAAGATATCATTGATGAATGGTATAGTAGCTGACCATATTACTTGTTTTTTGATTGTAGTTTATAGTTGATGGAGAAGGATTGATTCTGGTTAATTCTTGTGGTAAAAAGTTAAAGTCAGAATGGCTACAGGCCTTTCCACATGTTGTTCACATTCATATTTTTGTTAATTGATGAACAAGAATAGTGGATGATAAATAGGTCAGTTATACCAGTGTGCCGCTTTCCAAAAATATATTCAGTATTTTTGCACTCTTCAGAAGAGGAACTGTAATAGTCATCCATATCAGCAGGTGGCTGTAGATTTTTATATACTTTTTATGTACTAATTATCTGCTCTTGAGGTAGCACAGTACATTTAATAACTTAATTTGTTTAACAAAGCGGTTTAAGATTGCACTGTAAAAAATAAAAACATAAAACAGATGATTCTTTATTTTCAGTATTATTTTCTTCTTTTTATATAGTAATTATCTGTTTATGAGGTAGTGCAGTAAAATATTTGAAATAACTATTCTCAAATATTTTCGACGGACGGTGTGCCACAGAACTTTTTTATAAATAAAAGTGTACCTTAGTCCAAAAAGGCTTGAAAAACACTGAGTTATACAATTAAAATGGCTATCCATGTTGTATATTTGGATTGGTGTAGATTAATATAACTATTTCAGCAAAATTATTTTGTATAATGTAAAATATTGTTGTGAACTGAAAAATCTTGAAGTGATAACTGATTTGTATTACCAATAAACTGTGATGATTAAAACTCAATGAATATATAGATTTATATTATATATTTGTCGCCGATTTACAATTTCAACTTCGATAACACTAAATTTTGGGACCCATAGATCTCTGTTGGGACCCATAGATTTTTGAGCATGCAAGTCCCATCACTTTTCAGAGGTAAATTGAACACTGGATCTCAACTTATTCAACTTATTGATCACTATGTGGGGCTTTTGCTCAGACAGAAAGAATGCCTTAAAGATAGAAACATCCGTACAATCCTCTCAGTGCCTGGGAACAATGATGGCTACCTTGTCTTGTTGTGGGAAAGCATCCTTCTGTATTCAATGTCAACAAAGTCACAATACTCCTTAGGTTCTCAGTGTGCACTGTGTGTGTGGGAAGTGTTGGTAGATTTTGGTATTGTGTCTGGCTCATGATGAACACAATTATTCAGTGTGTGTGCTGAGCAATCCACCACAATCTGAGTCTTGTTCTGCAGCATTCTCTTCAAACATGCAAGCACATTATTTCCCCTTCATCATGCCGTATCCCTCTGAAATTTGTTTTGCAATTGTCACCAGTAAATGCAATACCTTTTCCAGACATTTTGTTTTTTGCCAATGTTCCATGAGATATTGCGCAATGGTTTCTGCTGTCTCATTTGGTGTGTCTTTAATCCTAATTTATTTTGCTTGTACACCATCCTTCTTCCAGTCAAAGTACTGGATTATAACAGAGAATATTTTTATTGCTGCATGGTTACTCCCGTCTGTAGAAACACCACAGTAGAGAATATTTTTGAAGGCTTCATGTACGTCTTCAATTGAGTCGGGCGCTAAAACGGCATTTACAATGGCTTCGGTTTTATGTTCGAGTCTGGAAATTGCATTTTCAATAAGGCATTCGTGCAATCCATGGACCTGTAACTGGTATGGTGTTTAACACACCCTCTGCTGTATTTACAGCAGGAGTCCCAAAACTTTTTCCTGTGAGGGCCACATAACTTTTCCCTTCTCTGATGAGGGGCCGGAGTCAGTTTGTAACAGAAAAAGTGTGATAATTGCAGGAGTGCCTAAATGTAAAAATGTATTGTTTTCCAGAAAGCCACAATTAAATAACCCTTTCTGGATTCTTCACATAACAAAAGTCAGAAAATAAATAACACTATTATCCGGTAATGAGATAAATAATAACCAAATAACCCTCTCAAGGCTCTTCACAGAAAACAAAGCCAGGAAATAAGTAACACTATATATGAAATAAATAATAACCAAATAAACCTCCCTGGGTTCTTCACAGAAAAAAGTACATGGAACATAAACTTTTTGTTGTGCCGTGCACAGTCTTAACAGGTCCAAGTTCAGCTTAGTTGTCAGAGCAGAATCTCTGACTTAAATGACTCAAATAAGCAGTCTCTCAAAGTTCTTGTGTTCCTTCCTCATAATCCTACACAGGTGGATAATCAAGCTCCAGCTAGTGTTACACATTTGTTTTATTTATATATATATATATCTCATCTCATTAGCCGTACCGCTTATCCTCATTAGGGTCGCGGGGGGGGCTGGAGCCCATCCCAGCCATCTTCGGGCAGTGGGCAGGGGACACCCTGAACTGGTTGCCAGCCAATCGCAGGGCACACGGGGACAGACAACTCATTCGCTCATTCACACCTAGGGACAATTTGGACGGGCCAATTCACCTGAAATGCATGTTTTTGGAATGTGGGAGGAAACCGGAGTGCCCGGAGGAAACCCACGCAAGCACGGGGAGAACATACAAACTCCGCACAGAAAGTCTGGAGCTGGATTTGAACCCACGACAGGTTCCCATGACATGAACTGTGCCGCACAAACGCTAACCACTGCGCCGCCGTGCTGCCCTATATATATATATATATATATATATATATATATATATTTTTTTTTTTTTTTCTTCTTGTTGTTTTACCTGCAAAATGATGGTAAATGTCTGTCTCACACGACACTATTTACTTGTTGACATTAAGAGTGATTTATTGGACAAGTCTCATTAAATCACGTGAGGTCCCTTTTAACATACAAACACAAAATAACATTGCCATCAATTTACTTTTCAAGAATCATTTAACAAAAACACTATAACTCTACCTTCCAAAAAAACTCACTTTGTGTTATATGGTAACCAAATATACATATTAACATCACAGTACACTCTTAACCCAGTCTCGCATAACGTAGCATTCCTCACTCTGTTGCTTATGCTAACGGACGACTAACTCGTACTATTTCATTTTTTGTAAACTTTACAGACATCACAAACAACCTTTACAAACATATTTTCACACATTATCCTCCTCACAGTAAGTGTGTTACCAGTATAAACATATAAAATAGATGGTAAATGTCGGTCTCACACGACACCATTTACTTGTTGACATTAAGAGTGATTTATTGATCAAGTCTCATTAAATCACGTGAGGTCCCGTGAGACTTGCCCCAAACACCCTTCTCGGACCTGTGAGACTATGTCATCTAGTGGTGATATACGGGTACTTGACTTTTTCTGCTTTACAAAACAACACCAAAATCCGCAGGACAAAGACTAGGAACCTTCCCATGGTGTCCTGCGAAGGGCTCTCTCCCGGGGGAGCCTAACGAATCCAACTCAATCCACTCAGACTCACTCTCTCTTTCTTTATTGGTCCTCTCTCCTTCTTTGTCTCTCCTTTTCTCTCTTCCCCCTTTACACTCTTGTCTCTCATTTTCTCTATCCCTCTCTTTCCTACTCTCTCCCCACCTCTCTCACTCTCTTTTCCCCCTTTTTGCATTTTACTCTGTCTGTCTTTCTCTCTTTCTATCTGTCCCTCTCTTTCTCTCTCTTCTACTCTCCTCTCTCTGTTCTTCTTAGGGCGGGCGACTTCGAGAGCAAACCTGGCCCCCAGTCCAAATGCCAGTGGTGCTTTCGAACCATTCGCTGCGACCACACCCCAATCACCTGTACTACCTGCCCACGGGGCTTCCATAAATCATGCACCGGCCTGTCCGAATGTACTAAGGACTTTAGAGGCTTCGTCTGCTTGGTTTGCTTGGGTCGCACCTCGTCAGGCCTGGCAGCACAGGACAGTCGCAGCCCCCTCTCCTTCGGAGAACTCCGGAGCCTCCCACGAGCGAGTCTGGCGCTACTATGAATCCATAGTAATCACCTTAGGCGCCTTGAGTGACTCAACGACGACGACAACTACGACGACGACACCAAAATCCCAAAATATAACATTTTAACTAGTCAGCAACCCTTGTTGCGCCGTATAAAATAGTTACTAGTAGTTAATAATGAAAATAGTTCATAACTAAGGAACATTTTATTGCAAAAGTCCAACTTTATTATCAAATACAAATACACATATATGGAAAAAAAAAAATGCTTTCTGGTATTGTTCAGGGCGCCGGACCAAATGTGGAGGCGGGCCGTTTCCGGCCCGCGGGCTGTAGTTTGGGGACCACTGATTTCCAGCATCCTGTTTTACAAGGAAGTTGGTCAGTTTAGCAGAAAAATTCACACCACCAGCTTTTTTGTGTTTTTCTGTGTCCGGGTGAACTGTCAGGTCTCCGGCACCTTTGTTAGACACCGAAACCTATGTGCCAGCTTTGCACACGGTACACTCTGCCTCCCATTTGTTTCGACCGGGAAGGTGTGCGGGGAATTTCTTCTGCAGTTCATCTGTGAAGATGCACTTTCGCTTAGGCAATCTCGTTTTCTGTTTCTGAGCACAGCAGTACCAACCACTAGGCCGTCTCCACGGGAATACGTCACAAGAACTCAAGTGCCATTGTATTCCGTGCAAAGAGTCAGGCAATTTCAACACACGCAAATTGATCTCTTGAATAATAATTAAAACCGGACATTTTCATGAATTAGTAAAACCTTGCCAGACACCCCAGGCGGGAACTAAAAAGTGGACAAAAAAAAGAGAACGTTTGGTCACCCTAGATTACGCCTCTTTACATACACACATATTATATATATAAATATATATACAGTAAGACCTTGGTTATCGCGGTTAATGGGGACCAAAACCACCCGCGATAAGTGAAAATCCGCGAAGTAGCAGCGCACCTTAAAAAAATAAATATATAAATATATATATATATATATATATATATATATATATATATATATATATATATACTGTATATATATATATATATATATATATATATATATATATATATTTTTTTTAGACCCGTTTAATGGGGAGCAAAGCCACCCGCAAAAAGTGAAAATCTGCGAAGTAGCGACGCCCCTTCAAAAAGAAAAAAAAAATCTCATCTCATTATCTGCACCGCTTATCCTTATTATTCGCGAGCGAGCCCCACTTTCGGACGCGATACGCACGACACCGCGACGGCCTTTTGAAAGCGCAGCAGAATGCGCGTTCACGCGAGGGGGGGAGGATTTTGTACGGGAGTCTGATTTGGGCACAACACCGGCGGGCAGTTTTGGTGCAGCTTCCGCTTCACCGCCGGAATGCATAATAGTCTTTGAGATCCCGTCAGCAAACACGAGCTTTAACGTGCGCCACGACCACCATGCTAAGCCGGGAAGGCTCTCGACTTACTCTGGCCGTACTGAGAGTACTGGTAGCCCACGGCTGCCACTGCTGGGTCCACGCGGCTTCAGCTTCACCGCCCCCTAACCCCCACAGGTCCCCCCTACCCCTTTCCTCCCATCGAGGGCCGTGTTGCGCCATGTAGAGCCATCGCGGCCCGAGCGGGAGACGTGACGTTGGTGACTTTTTCATCCGCGTTAACAAACGCATTTTGTACTTTAGAATACGATCGCGCTTTATTGTTTAAATAAACGCATTATATAGACTAACCATCGCCCAATTATTTTAATTAGCTCGCTTTATGGTTTCAATAAGCGTGTTATATAGAATACGATCGCTTTTGTCAGAAGCGCAGCAGAATGCGCGTTCACGCGAGGGAGGGAGGATTCTGTACGGGAGTCGGATTTGGGCACAACACTGGGAAACGAGAACGGCGCGCTGTGCTAGGGTCGTCGGCCGAGGCGTATTCCTGCAAAAAGTAGCGACGCCCCTTAAAAAAAAAAAAATACTTTGTTTCTGCAAAGTATGATAGAACACACACTAGTGGCTGTACTACTCGCAGAGGTAAGACTCTGCCTACTTTTATACCTGCAAGCACTTCAGTCCCCCTCCTCGGTTCATATTGGATAAAAGGCAACTTTCAAAGATGGGGAATTTTTAGGGCCATCGCAAATCTGAAGCATATACTAATGCAATGTTTGCATGGGCCGAGCACCCTGTTGGTCTATTAGAGAATTCCGTCAATGATTATTAATACCAACTATCTACAGCTGTCTTGACATAGCTATGCCTTTTCGTCATGATTTGGCAAACGTACATCCAATTAAGCCAGACTACATCAAGCTGTGTTGATTCAATTAGCATGGATTCTTGATTCAAATTTGGTGCAATACCCCCCTGCAGAAAAGCCATCTTGAATAAGTACACTAAAGACAAATATTCACATTCGTCTACATGAGACATTCAAATTAATACAGAAGAGTCAAAATTTAAAATACAGAGGAGATATCATAGTTATTACCGTTATTTTTCATTTAATTTCCGATAATCAATCAAAAAGGATACAAGCTGCCACACTCGAGCATTTGAAAAAAAAAAAATTCAAAACAAGAACAAGCATAAAAATGGGCTTTGTTTAGCGATATCACTGACGTCAAGACTACAGTAGGGCTGCACAATTAACCAAAATGTAATCGATATTGCGATCTGACGTAGTGCAGTTGTGTAATCGCAAAAAGCTGGGTTTTTTTTCAGGCATTTATAGTTCCATGTTCTTGTTTTACCCCCCTTTGTTATTTGAGTGAGCAATTAAGTTATTTTCCTACACCCTGCAGCCATAGTACACAAATCAATTACCGTATTTTCTGCACTATAAGGCGCACCTAAAAGTCTTAATTTTTTTCAAAAGCTGACCATGCACCTGATAATACAGTGCGCCTTATTTATGGATCAATATTAAATTTGCAAGGTCTCGCAACTTACGCAACAGCCGCCGGCTCGATTTTCCCCCGGACGTGGAGTAGTCCGCGGTGTATGCTGGGATTTATATACCGGTGTTTCATTGGCTAACCAATGTGTTAATCATTACTTGAATCGATCGCTATTGGCTAAAGTTATTCGGAGCCTCGGATTGGCCAGAGGGCCACCAAAACAAACCCTGCAATTGGCCGAAAAAGATGTGTCAATCATCCGTTAAATAGATCGCTATTGGCTGAAGTTGTTCGGAGCCTTGGATACGCTAGAGGGCCAAAACAAACCCTGCAATTGGCCGAAAAAGATGTGTCAATCATCCGTTACATCGATCGCTATTGGCTGAAGTTATTCGGAGCCTCGGATACGCTAGAGGGCCAAAACAAACCCTGCAATTGGCCGAAAAAGATGACTGAATAGCAAGCCTGCTAAAGTACGCCATAAAGAAACATGTTTCATTAGTCTGTATTTTACTCTCCTGGATTTACTACACTCACGGTTGTAAGAAGACCATGATTGCGTATCATTATTGAACGTGAGAACTTAGGTGAGTTATGCGGCTTTATATTTTCCCGGTATCTTGTTTTAGAACGATCTTGATGTTGCTGTGATGAGTTGAGTGAATTAAACTCAATTCCAAGTGTTTATTGTCATATGCACAGTAAAGTAGCGAGCAAAAAAGAAAATAGAAAGTAAGGAATGGTTGGCATTTCTTGAATTCCAAGACTTTAACCTTCCGAATGATATTTGAAATGATGCATTTAAGTGACATCGTACGGACACCGCATCCGCACGTGTCTACGACACGTATTTGCTTCTTTGCAAGCTTTGGGAATATTAAGGGGGTAATCAGTTTGACTGAATCATCTGACTGTTTTGTCGACGTTCCCATTGTAGCGCCTTATAATCTGGTGCGCCTTATCTATGGAAGATATAGGACCAAAAACAATTTTTTGGGGGTGCGCCCTATAACCCGGTGGGCCCGATAGTGTGGAAAATACGGTAATTCAGCTGTGCTTTTTGTTTTTTTTTAATGTGAATGCAAACTGTGAGGTCACATCAAGCAAAGTGATGACTGCTATTCTCACGATTACAGTTGTGACGCTAAAGTCTGACTAAAGAATATTTGACCGCAAAGATAGTTTCTCATAAATGTGTCTTTTTAAGCTTACTTTATGGTTGAATTTCTTACTGCAACTGAGCAGGCAAAATGTTTTACACCAGTGTGGGTTCTTGTGTGTTTTCAAGTTTGATTTCTGGGTGGATTTTTGACCAGAAACTGAGCAAGCAAATGGTTTTCCACAAGTGTGGGTTTTTATATGTACTTTTAGGCTTTCTTTCCAGTTGAATATTTGACTGCAAACTGAGCAGGCAAAAGGTTTTTCAACTGTGTGGTTAGTTGTATGCTTTTTTAAGTATGACTCATGAGTGAATTTTTGGCCACAAACTGAGCGGGTAAAAGGTTTTTCACCAGTGTGGTTTCTTAGGTGGCTTTTAAAATGTCCTTTTTGGCTGTACGTTTGACCACAAACTGAAGAGGCAATTGGTTTTTCAGGTGTATATATTTACATTGTGTATATTTAATATTGGTTTCAAGGCAAATGTTTGACCACAACTGTGCAGGAAAAGGGTTTCTCACCAGTGTGGGATTGTGTGTGGATTTTTAAGGTACCTCTACGGGTATATTTTTTTAACCAAAAACTGAGCAGGCTAAAGGTTTATCACCAGTGTGGGTTCTTTTGTGGCTTTCAAAATTTCCCTTTTGGTTGAATTTTAGACCACAAACTGAGCAAGCAAAAAGTTTTTCCCCAGTGTGCGTTATTGAGTGACTTTTTAAGCATAAATTCCAGGTGAATTTTCGATTGCAAACCGAACAGGGAAAAGGTTTCTTACCGGTGTGGCCAATGTTATGTGATTTCGGATGATGCTTGTGTCGAAATGTTTTTCCACACTGTGAACATTTGCGATATGAGTTATCACCTTCCGACTTTTTGTCGCAGTCATTGTGTGGAGAGTCTGGCGTGTTGACATCATCTGTTGTCCCAGAGCTTCTGCTTGGAGACACTTTCTCTTTGTTCTCTTCATATTGATTTACGAAGGTTAAACGGGACCCAGTCATGGGAAACTCACTCAAATCTTCCTCCTTTTTGCAGTGAACAGGCTCCAAATCTTCCTGCTCCTTTTTGATGTGATCAGGCTCCAAAACTCACTCCTCCTTTTTAATGTCAACAGTCTTTAAAAATTCCTCCTCAATGTCAACCGTCTTTAAAAACTCTTCCTCCTTTGTGACGCCAGGCAACTTTGTCTCCTGTTGCCAAGGAAGAAGATTCTCTTCACTGGCATCTGCAGAGCACAAGACACACACGGTTTACACACAAACATTTTTACAGCAAATGTATCGCTACAAAAATCCGTTCTTCATATCTGCCAAAAAAATTACATGAATAAATACTTACCTTGAAAAAAAAAAGGAATATGGTCATTTTTTCTTTTTCCTCCTAAAAGCCTTTAATTCCATGTTAATCATGGTGTGCCACACGGAATTGCGTTGTCATGTGAACTATGTAGACAATTTGCAATAAAGACAATTTCATTAAAACCGTCACAATGTTTAGGCTTAAAGAAGAGGCATTACATGAATAAACCTGAGTATAAATGCATACAAAAAAATAAAAAATAATAAGGTTGCCAGCAATACGAGGGGGTTTCTTTTGATGTGCCTCTTTAGCTTCTTCTTTATTTTGTTTTGCTGGCACATTTCATTTGGAAAGTTGTTTTAAGAGGAAGATTTTGACAATTTAAGATAAAATGTAAAAATGACTAAAAAGGAATTCTTTGCAAGATTGACAGACTGCTTTGCAATTTTCCATGTTCAAAAATCTCTTTAATACTAATGATTACGTAAAGCTGTCTAGAAATAGTTGATTTCAAATCAGTAAGTTAAAAAAATCCTGATTATATATATATATATATATATATATATATATATATATATATATATATATATATATATATTATTATAATTCCCTTTCATAATCTGCCATACAGTTCAATTTAGCTTGTAATTACTATATTGAGCAAAATATTTTCCTTTTCTTTCTTGTTCTCTTATTTTCAAACATGATTTCTCTCCGAATAAATACTAAATATGGGACCTGCCATTTCAACATAAATTCCTTTCTAATTAATAATATTGTAATGGTTTCCCAGTTATTACATTCTTTAATCCTATTAAGAGACAAGATTGAAATTAGCTTCAAACTATTGTGTGCTGGGAATATATGACTGCAAGCATATCAAATGAAGCCAAAAGAAAGATTTACAATCTATCTTATTATCATTATCGCTCAATTCTTCATTCACAAGGGTAAAGTAGAAAACATATTTTCTAGCTTTTAATGTGAAGTAAAACAATGCATTTTGTCCAAAAATCCTTCCAAAACCACAAGACCTTTCACACTAATGACATTTGGAAACAATTTGCTACTTTATGTAACTTGTCTGTTTTCCCTCTGGCACGTTTGTCTCTATTTCCTTGTCATTTGAGGTGTTAAAATAAAGAAAAACATTCAGGTAGCAACATTCCCTCTAAGCTCTCAAGGGTTCTGAGCAAATACGCAAAGTCTGTGAATAATAACTGTAGGCAACATTAATCCCAAGTGTGGCAACCAATTTGTTATCCAAGATGTCCAAAATATTAGATCAAATGAAGTTCTATTTTCTGAATTACAGGCAATGCTAAATTACTTTTTCACATTTTAAATCAATTGTCTAATTTACTATTGGTTGACACCGTCAAACGTCAGTTGTTCTGACATCAAATTTTACATAAGATTTAAATTATTATTGTTTCAAATTATCTTTTGTAACACAATGCTAACATTTTGAGAATGTATCTAGTTGGTTACACAATACAGAAAACTCACACTTTTTTAAAAGAAGTACAATGTTGCCAAAAAGATTGACTTGCTAAACAGAGTGTCCTCAAAAATGTATACACATTTTAGCAGCTAATATCTAATTTATTCTTTCTTTACAGACTGAACTGTTTGAACCAACTGATGAACCACCAACGAAAGTTAGCATCACTCAAATAGGAGATAAGTTTAAAGATTATGGAGGTTCTGGATGTTCACAAGATACGTTTGGGAAGACCACATGGACAAGCCCCACAAAAGATGAAAGGTTACTGGAAACATTTGAGCAAAGTCCAAAAAAATCTCTGCGCCTATGAGGTAGGCATTTAAAAATCATCTATCCATCGCATCATGAAACCTTGTCAATGGAGAAACTACATTTCAAGATTAGTCCATACTTTTAATGATGATGACCGAAGAGCAGAATAACAATTTGTACTTGGAAAAATGCAATGAAGATGCAAACTTTCCTATAAATAGCATAATCAGATTGTAAATAGAAGCCATTTTAACATGCAATGAAAACAACGCATAGCCCAGCAGGTATATTTCCCAGGGAGAACCTAGAGTGAGACTGCAGATGCAACAGTGAAAGTCCACACTTACCTGGGGGAATCGAACTTCGGTAGGATATCAATTCCCTTGGACTACTGAGAGCCCGAAAAAACGTGTGTACCCAAACTTCGACAAACTACCCATAACCTTTCTCTGTACCTCGACCTTATCTGTCCACTTGTCAAAGATTATTTTGAAAAGCAGGAGAAATTCTATCTGAAAAATGAAACGGTTTCAAGCCGAACACTTTGGAATATTAGTTTTCCTCAATAAAAAAAAAATGAGAACACCTTTCAATGTCTAAAATAAAAGTCAATTAAAAATACGAAAATGTTCTGAAATATATTTAGTGTTGTAGAGTGAATGTGATTTAATGGCCTTTTGGCTAGCTAACGCTTGTTGGACAAAATATAGAGTTTTATTTCACATTGAAAAGCGACTAAAGAATGTTTTCTACCTGTAACGTCACCATTACGCCCCTCGGACCGTGGTTGATGAACCAGTCATCTAAAATACTCGGCAGATGTTTCAGGGATTCGAGGCGAAGAGCACATCACTAGCTACTACTTCTGCCCCAACCACCAGTGTTTTTAACACATGAAAGAAAAGGCATACAGGGAAAAGCGAGGAGAAAACTAATAGAGGGCTCCGCGCTTTGTGCTAAAAATAGTAACACGGCTTCGTGGCGCCATCTTGGAAGTCTGTCGATTACAAGCGGTGATAGCGAGAGGAGCAAATATTTACTCAGTTTGTCTATTTATTTACTCAACTAGCTTCGTTTGTGTACGGATTTTGTCCATCAACACTATAGAAAACTACGTGGAGAGTTTAGACAAGCAAGCACGCTGCGAAGTTGCATTTTATTGGAAAATTGGATCCCTACAAAATTAAAAACAAGGACTGGAAGTCTGATCCCGATTTGTTCCTGTGTGTGACTTACATCGAACTTGTTAACTATCTTATTTTCCACCCAAGTCCCTTTTGTGAACTGAAGGATTTTCAAAATTACAAAAGTATGGAAGCCTACGACAGATTTGTGTCTGGTTGGGTTCGGGATGTGTCTGTGCACACAAGCGAAGGTGATGAAAACAAGACTGTGAAAGGGAAAGTTCTACATTCTCAGAGTTTGTCTCAGCCAAGTTTACAACCATGGATCATTGTTGACAAGTCATCATCGATTCTGTGTGCCCATTGCAACTGTGTTGCACGTTTAGGGGAATGTTGTTCTCATGTTGCTTCCCTTTTGTTCTATGTTGAACAACCCGGGAAAGGCAACGCTTCTCCGAACGGCGCACCGGTGGCTAAGTTAGCTTAGCTTTCGGGGGCTTTAAATCCTCTATTGACGCGAGTTGACCGAAGAAAGGAGACTCTCTTTCCCTGAAACCGCGTTGAATTTCTCCACCAAAATAGTGTACGAATGAGAAACAGAGTTTGTTCGGTTTTTAAATGTCGTTTTCGGCGAAATACCTCACATATATGTTATAAAAGTAGTTTGGGGTCGTCGAGCTGTTGTCATTAAGTACACATGTTCCATAACCTTTTTAAAATGTATTTCTACATCATAAATAATTCAATTTACCTGTCACAAAAGTGGTCAGAACAAACACGAACACAGTCAAGCTTTGGCAAGTTCGACCGGTTGATAGCTGCCAGCCACATTCGTCTTCGCCGTTCACTTTTCTCCTGAGCTTCAATCCCCTGATCGTAAACACACTTCGGAAGTCTAAAGAAGCCCTTCCCACCCTTTTCCCCTCGGCTACAACAGCCAACAATAACGCACGTATTCGGCATTACAATGTAGAATCTAACTGGTTCGCTGAACAATAACAATGAAGTGAAAAGCTTTGTGGACTTCCAAAATGGGCGCCAGCAATGCATTGTGGGTAATCTTAGGACCTCGAAGGACTCTATAGAGGGCTCCGAGCTCTGTGCTAAAAACGAAGCCGTGTTACTATTTTTAGCACAGAGCTCGGAGCCCTCTATACAGACTACAACACTAGCACTTTAATAAAATCGAAGGGTAAATTAAAATATAAGGTTGAATATAATATCATTTCG
Source organism: Urocampus carinirostris (assembly GCF_059441175.1). Classification (NCBI taxonomy): domain Eukaryota; kingdom Metazoa; phylum Chordata; class Actinopteri; order Syngnathiformes; family Syngnathidae; genus Urocampus; species Urocampus carinirostris. The sequence goes on along the minus strand of NC_142356.1, from coordinate 45,291,842 downwards.
GCAAATTGAGACCACCTCCTAGCAGCTGCATAAAAAAATATACAATAGGAAAGTAACAACATAAATAGTAAATTGACTTCTGCAGTGGAAAACAAGATGCCAAAGATGGTATGAAAACTAAAGTGACCAACCAGCTACTTTCAACACAACTCGTAACTGCTTGCTAACGCTAACTCGGTCAGGTGTTGTGCCCAATTCCGACTCCCGTAGAGAATTCTCCCCCCCTCGCGTGAACGCGCATTCTGCTGCGCTTCCAACAAAAGCGATCGTATTCTGTGTAAAACGCTTATTAAAACAATGAAGCGAGATAATTATAACAATTGGGAGATCCTAGTCTATATAACGCGTTTATTTAAACATTAAAGCGCGATCGTATTCTACAAAGTGCGTTTGTTAACGCGGATGAAAAAGTCACCAACGTCAATGCACGCTTCCGACAAAAGCGATCGTATTCTATATAATACGCTTTTTTTTTTAAAATAAAGCGAGCTAATTATAACAATTGGGAGATCCTAGTCTATATAACGCGTTTATTTAAACAATAAAGTGCGATCGTATTCTACAAAATGCGTTTGTTAACGCGGATGAAAAAGTCACCAACGTCAATGTACACTATGATTTCCGCGATCACAACTAATTGTACACAAATAGCCTTTATTTGATGTCCTATAATAGACTTATGTAATGTCTTTTTTATTGTGAATGAAAATCTGGTTGCATTGGATCCCGCAGTGTGAACAAATTGTTGTTGTTTTTTTTTTTTTTTCATTTAAAATCGGACTTCCCTTTCTATACTGTTTGCAAAGTAAGACACGCTTTAAACCTTATTATGTTTTTTGGTTTTGGGATCCAACTACAGAGGAATACCTCCACTTTGTGATGTGTTACTGAATAGGTTTTTGACCAATCTAGTTCGTTTTTATTACTACTATTAATAATAATAATAGTATTATTATGAGAAAACGTCTGAAAGTTTTCAAATTCGCTGTGCTGACATATTGATGCCACAGAAGGTTACTGTAGAAATTACAAGTCTGTATCTCCAACAGAGTCTATTTTAGCAGGGAGTCTGATTTTGGCAGGTAAAATGTCTCTTTTGCAAAGTTAAATGTAGCTATTCCAAACGTGTGAAGCGGAACGCCGCGCAACCCACTAATACCCTGAGAGTGACTCGAAAGAACAAAGATGGGCGGAGCTCCAAATTAAACAACTACCGGTTCACAAAATTAAACACTGTAGATGTTTTTTTTCCTAAATTTTTGTTGGCGTATTTGTTCGGAATATTTTATGAAGCATTTTCTTATGACAGTATATTGATTTTTGTTACAGTTTTTCCGACATGGAATTTAGAATGGACTGCAAAACCTTTTGCAATGCCCCTCAAAATGATGCACTCACTGATTAAGTATTGCCGCCAATTTAATAACAAAATAACAAGCAGATAAACATTCACACAAGAACTACTATTGGTTGTAACTCACAACGTTCACATGCACACACAGACTGACTTCAAAGTACAAAACTTTAAAGCACAAAACTCCAAAGCACAAAACTTCTGGATCTGTCGCCTCAAACCTCTCTCGCGTCATGTCCTATCTCATGTGTGATCTTTCAACCGCCTTGGTATTTGCCTCAGTCTGTGGGGTGGGCCCTGGACTTGGCCGAGTCAATCAAGGGGCGAGCGAACTCTGCCAAATCTACTGACGATAGATGGGGTAGGAGTAAGATCTTGGGCCCGAACCCGACCCGGTCAATCATTAAGTCGGGCCCATGTTGTGCCCAAATCCGACTCCCCGTACAAAAAAATTATTCAGGAGTTAGCAGGGGGGTAGGATTTGGGCAGGCATTTTACCTGCCAAAATCAGACTCTCCTGCTAAAATAGACTCTGTTTGAGATACAGACTTGTGACTTCTAGAGTAACCTTCTGTGGCATAAATAAGTCAGCACAGTGAATTTGGGGTTATTTGGAGTTTTTATTCAGGAGTTAGCAGGGTGAGGGAGGATTTGGGCAGGCATTTTACCTGCCAAAATCAGACACCCTTGCTAAGATAGACTCTGTTTGAGATACAGACTTGTAACTTCTAGAGTAACTTTCTGTGGCATAAATAAGTCAGCACAGTGTGTAAAAGATGGACGGAGTCCTCTTTAAACCCAACATGAACTTGTTTATTTACAGAACACGATATAGCGTCTTTGCTAGTTTACAAACATGTCTCCAGATACCACGCGGTCTTCCTGTGTGTACCGTAATTACGCGTCTGCCGCGCAGGCACAATCAATTACCGTACATGACATCTCCCCCCCCTTTTTTTCTTTCTTTCAAAAGAAACAAATAGCAGCATCTCACAAGGCTGTCTAAAACAATAATCGGTAGATCTGACATTATCTTACCACTCTCCCCAAAGGCCATAATGAATTTTAACTCATTCACAGGTCAAGTCTGTTAACAGGTTTACACACCCTTCCAGACCTTGTCACAATCTGTCTTGGTGGAGGTGTGTCGGATGGACCTGTAGCCTGGACTGCAGGGACAGTCTCTTCTTGAATGGTAGACTGTAACTGCACTTTATCGCTTTCTGTAGACGATGCTTGAGTGCGGCGTATAGCTGACGATGTCAGGAGATGACGACGATTCCGCCGTAGAACAGCACCGTCTTGGGTGGTGATATTGTAGGATCTACTTGTAGCAGCCTCTCCTGAGACCACAGCTGGTCTAGACCATGACTTTTCTTGATCCAGCCTGGTGTAGACCGTTGCTCCTGGTTGTAGAGCAGGTAGGAGTCTGACTCCGTGACGGCGGTTGAAGTAATGAGCTTGCACTGCTTTCTGCTTGGCGTCGTTCACTTTTACCGTTTTCCTGCTGGGCCATCTGGGCAGGAGATTCTTCTCCAAGGTTGGAACTGTCGTCCTGATCCTCCTTCCCATTTCCAAACACACTTGGCATGACATCACTGTGTCCTTTAACTGCTTGGACAGCCCTGGCCACCACACTGATGTTTTGGCTCTCTCTCTACATTTGACCAGGCCTTGGTGCCCCTGGTGTAGCTTCTCCAGAACTTCGGCTCTCATAGAACGTGGCACGACAATCCTGCACCCTCTTAAGACTAGGCCGCCTTCAACGGAGAGCTCTGACTTCACTTTGGTAAACTCCCTCGCATCCAAAGGGACACTACTTATGTGTTCAGGCCACCCTGACCTGATAAGCTTACTGACAAGCTGTAACTCTGTGTCAGTTGCAGTGACGTTTCTAATGTTTTCAAGTCTCTTTGGTGAAGCTGGTATTCCCCCGACTACTGAGGCTACATAGCAGGCTACATCACTGTGTGTATCCACATTCCCTTCACTACATGTCAGTGGGCTGCGTGACAGTGTGTCTGCTACCACAAGAGTTTTACCTGGTGCGTACTCGGCCACCGCGCTGAGTCTCATGAGCCTCATCAGTAGACGCTGACATCTGAGAGGAACATTTTCCAAGCTCTGATTGTTGATAAGGGGTACCAACGGCTTGTGATCTGTCACTAACCTGAAACGTTCAAGGCCATTTAGGTATCTGTCAAACTTTTCACATGCCCACACACCTGCCAGACACTCCTTTTCTATCTGGGCATAACGTGTTTCTGCATCAGATAGTCGTCTGGAGCAGTATGCCACTGGTTTCCAGTGTTCTCCATGAAGTTGTAACAGCACACCCCCCAGTCCAAAACTGCTAGCATCTGCTGACACTGCCGTGGGTTTGGTGACATCATAGTAGGCCAGCACCGGTGCAGTAGTCAGTAATTCCTTTATGTTTTCGAAGGCTGTCTGTTGAGCATGTCCCCACATCCAGTTATTCTTGTCCTTCAGCAACTCATGGAGCGGCTGCCCCACAGTGGAGAGGTTGGGAATGTACCTGCCAAGGAAAGTCACCATTCCCAGGATTCGCTTTAGCTCAGTGACATTTACTGGAGGTGGCATTTTCCGAATTGCTGCAACCTTCTCAGGATCAGGTCGAATCCCTGACTTGTTGATGAGATGCCCCAGGAACTTTAGTTGGCTTTGCCTAATGGAGCACTTCTCCTTATTCAGTTTAAGTCCAGCTGACTGAATACGATGCATCACTTTGTTGAGACGTCTGTTGTGTTGCTCCATATTGCTCCCGTAGACCAAAATATCGTCCATGAAGACCTCTACACCTTCCAACCCTTGTAGAGTCTCCATCATCTTCCTCTGGAAGATTTCAGGTGCACTAGTAATTCCAAATGGCAAGCGTTTGAAGCTGTACCGACCAAATGGAGTTATAAAGGTTGTGAGCTTGATGCTGTCTGGATGCAGTGGAATTTGCCAAAACCCGCTGGCTGCATCGAGTGATGAAAAAACAGTTGCTCCACTTAGCTTGGCTGTTATCTCATCCACAGTAGGTAGGATGTATCGCTCCCTTTTGACAGATTCATTCAGTCTTTTGAGATCAACACATATGCGAGCTTTGTCTGTGTTCTTCTTTGAGACAGGGACCATAGGTGCACACCACTCAGTAGGTTGTGTCACGGGCTCAATGATGCCATTACTCTCCATTCTCTTTAGCTCTTCTTTTACCTTCTGGAGCATCGGGAGTGGTACCCGGCGTGCAGTATGTACAGCATACGGCTGGGCATTGTCTTTAAGCTGTATTCTCACTGGCTCTGTTTTCAATGTCCCATAGTCTGCGTGTTGCTGAATGTTCAAACTGATTTCGTCTATTCTCCTCACAAGATTCATTTTCACTGACATTGAGCGACTTAAGAGATTATTAGTGATCCCCTCTACTACATAAGCTGTTAGTGGATATGATTTTCCTTTGTAGGTTACTGTGGCCTGGAACCTCCCTAGACAATTTAGCTCTCCACCTGGGCTGTCCAGTGGTATGTCTGGTGGCTCCAACACACTTTCTGGAGTGTATGCGTTGTACGTCGCCTCGCTGACTACATTCACATCTGCCCCTGTGTCGATTTTGAATGTTATTGGCTTTTTATTTAGCCGGAGCTTAACTGACCACTGTTCTTTTACATTTTTCACATGTGACACAGCACCCAGGAAGTATGCTGACTGCTCGGGTTGTCCTGACTGTTCTGCCCGCTCACTAATCTCATTCGCTTGCTTTTTATTCCTGCACACTCTAGCCCAGTGCCCGGCTTTGTGACAGATATGGCAGGTAGATTTCTTAGCAGGGCAGTTTTCATCTTTGTCATGCTGTGTTTTTCCACATTTAAGACATTTTCTCACATTTCCCCATTTTCTGTCTTTCTCCCCACCTTGTGGTTTAGACTTTGGGTATCTGTAGCTCTGCCTTGTAACTTCATGCACCGTCCCTATTGCTTCTCCTTGCATGTTGACGTGCGCAGTAATCTCTTCCGCCTGTCGAACTACTTGCATAGTCTGAGTCAATGTCAGGCTTTCCATCAACTGAAGCTTACGCGACACTTCCTTGTCCAATATTCCAATAACTATCCGGTCTCGGATGTTTTCCTCACGGCTCGTGCCGAAATCACAATGTTCTGATAGTTCATGTAAAGCCCTTATGAAGCTTTCTGCCCTCTCCCTAGGCTTCTGGAAACGCTGATGAAAACACGCGCGTTCGTGGATGATATTCCTCCGCGGAACGAAGTAATCATCAAACTTCTTCAGCACAACGTCATAATTATCCTCTTCACCGTCATTAGCAAAAACAAAAGACTTGAACACATTCTCCGCCTCGCTTCCCATTGCGTATATCAAGCAGCTTACTTGAACTTGTCCATCGTCTTTGTTTAGTTTCGTAGCGATTCTGTAGCGCTCGAAACGCTGCCGGCCATTCTGACGGTTTCTCGAAAGCAAAGTTCGATGGAGGATTAAACTTGGCCATTATGACTTGTCTCCTTATCTGGATCCTTTCAGACTTCTGACACCATGTAAAAGATGGACGGAGTCCTCTTTAAACCCAACATGAACTTGTTTATTTACAGAACACGATATAGCGTCTTTGCTAGTTGACAAACATGTCTCCAGATACCACGCGGTCTTCCTGTGTGTACCGTAATTACGCGTCTGCCGCGCAGGCACAATCAATTACCGTACATGACACACTGAATTTGGGGTTATTTGGAGTTTTTATTCAGGAGTTAGCAGGAGGAAGGATTTCGGCAGGCATTTTACCTGCCAAAATCAGACTCCCCACTCTGTTTGAAATACAGACTTGTGACTTTTAGAGTAACCTTCTGTGGCATAAATAAGTCAGCACAGTGAATTTGAAAACTTTCAGACGTTTCTCATAATAGTACTATTATTAATAATAGTAGTAATAAAAACCAATTTAAAAGAAAGTTCTTTAAAAGCTGAATAATGTTTTTAATATAACAATGTCATAGAAAACCCTCATAGTTTTCTTTTCTTTTCAATATTTGATACATTAAGAAACAAAACATTTAATTTTTTATCATTGAAGTAATATTATTCAGTGTTGGTTTTCAGTTTAATTTGGAAACTTTTTATTTGACATATTCTAATATATTTGTGAGTGAATAATTATATAATTGATTTTGTGTCAGGGACCAGAACAGACTCTCGGATCCAATAGCGTTAGTTTCAGAGTTTTTATTTGAAAGAGTTGTTGGAGCTGGCTTGGGACGTCGGCGCTTGTTGGTCGTCAGCCTCTTCGGGCGAAATGGCAGCTCCGTGACGGGAGATGGAAGGTGCAGTTTAGCGGGTAAGTCGATGGCCGGGGCGGGAGAGTAGGTCGCAAAACCCTCAAGGAACGGCTCCAGAAGTCCCCCCCCAAAAAATTAATCCAAGACACGTCATAGGGAAACACAGGTAATCCAAGGGAACAAAAAGTCACAGGCAAATCACAAGTAATCCCAAAAAATACGTCACCGATAATCCAAAATTGTGCGTCCAGTAGTCCTCCGACGAGCCACAGAACGTCCACAGATACCACACCGGCGATCCCCAGGAACGGAAAAACAATCCGCCGGTTAGAACAGAAAAAAAAAATCCACAGGTAAACAGAAAAATATGTTACAGCACAGTACCTCTCAGAATTCCTCTGAATGGACGGACACCCGATCGTCAGCATCCGGAGGGGCGGCAGGGGGTGGGTCCGCAGGTGGAAGATTCGCTGTATCGGAACCACGAGGACGACCACGGCGCGGCACTGGTTGGTGTGGATGTAGTCGATGGAACTCCGCCACGAGAGATCGGTCCAGGATCTGCCGGGTGGGGACCCATGACCTCTCCTCCGGACCGTATCCTTCTCAGTCGACCAAGTACTGGAAACCCCTGCGTCAGGAGTGGAGCAGGCGACGCACAGTGTCGACAGGTTCCCTGTCCAGAAGGCGCGCAGCCGGGGGAGGAGGCGGTTCGGGTGCCAACGGGCTCCGGCTGACGGGCTTGATCCGGGAGACATGAAACGTGGGGTGCACTCTCATAGACCTTGGTAGGCGGAGACGGACTGCTGAGGGGTTGATAATTCTTTCTATGGGGAACCTGCCTAGAAATCGAGGAGCCAGTTTCCTCGACTCAACCCTCAGTGGCAGATCAGTGGATCAAAGCCAAACACTCTGGCCCACATGGTAATTCAGAGCAGGACTCCTCCGTCGATTAGCCCCGACTAAATGAATCTTGCCAGGAGTGCGGCCTGGGCACGAGCCCAGGTTCGTCGACAGCGGCGTGCGTTAGCAGTAGCTGACGGGCAGAAGGCTTCCACTTCCTGGCTAGGGAACATAGGAGGTTGGTAGCGATATACGCACTGGAAGGGGGGCATTCCTGTGGAGGAGCTAACCAGAGAATTGTGGGCATACTCCACCCATGTCAATTGCCGGGCCCAAGACAACGGTTCACGAGAGACCATACAGCCTCCGGTGTTTCCAGATCCTGGTTAAATCGCTCTGACTGACCGTTGGACTGAGGGTGGAACCCCGATGAGAGGCGGACTGAGGCTTAGTGAAGATCGGGGCCCCCCTGTAGAAGTTAAAAAGCAGAGGCAAGCAGTGGCAAAGGATAGCGATTTTTAACTGTGATGTCATTAAGCCCTCGATAGTCTATACAGGGTCGGAGTGACCCGTTCTTCATTCCGACAAAAGAATCCCCCCCGCTGGAGAAGAGGACGGACGAATAATACCAGCCGCCAAGGCATCAGAAATGTACTCCTCCATAGCCTCCCTCTCGGGAACTGACAAGGAGTAGAGGCGGCCCCGAGGAGTAGCGGACCCTGGCAGAAGGCTAATCGCGCAGTCGTAAGGTCTATGAGGCGGTAGGGAAGAGGCCTTAGCTTTACTGAACACTTCCCGTAGGTGGTGGTAACAAACTGGGACCTTGGACAGATTGGGTGGAGCCCTTATAGAAGTAGAACGATCGGGTAAGGAGCGGCCCCCAGACAGCTTTGGTGACAGTCCATGCCCCATTCCAGTATCGACCCAGTACGCCAGTCAAAGTGGGGGTTTGTTGGACCAACCAAGGATGACCCAGAACGAGGGGTTGGCTCGGGGAGTGAAGCAAATGGAATCGGATCTTCTCTCTCTGATTTCCAGACAACTGTAATTCTATGGGTTCTGTTATTTGAGACACGGTGCCTAACAGGTGACCCTCTAAAGCCCGGGCTGACATCGGATTAGGAAGGGGTTTAACAGGTATCCCCAATTTGCGTGCGAGGGACAGATCAAGGATATTAGCTTCAGCGCCAGAATCGATCAGGGCATGTAAGGACTGAGATGAACCGGAAAGAAGGAGATGGGCCTGGAGGACCGGTCTATCAGTCTTGGGGAACGAAACTAAAGCCGAGCTCAATCGGACGTCCCCTATGTCCGACGAGCGTTGGCTTTTAACGGGCAATTGACCACCCTATAACCTTCGCCGCCGCAGTAAAGACATAGCCGCTCGGAACGCCTTCGCTGGCGTTCGTCGACCGAGAGGGAAGTACGATCCACCTCCATCATCTCATAGGATGTGGTGGACGTGGTTGAGGGGTTCAGTACATTACTTCCTTCTTGAACTGGCCTGGTGACGAATCGGCTGGGACTTCCCCTCTCCCGGCGTCTCGTCTGAACCCTACGGTCGATCCGGGTGGTCAAGTCGATTCGTCAAGTGTTGCCGGAGGAGCGTGGGATACAAATTCATCCTTCATTCCAGTGACTTTGGGCTGCTAGCGTATGAAAGTCGATAGCGTAGTCGGCAATGGAACGTCTCCCCTGGCAGATGTTCATGATCGAACGGGCGGCTTCGGCCGACGAGGAACCAGAGTCAAAAACCTTGGTCATTTCCTGGGCCAGGAGACTAAAGGAGGTGCATGCCGTCGCCCCCCGTTCAAATGATTTATTACATAAGCCACTTTCGCCGCTTCGTTCGGGAAATTGCGGGGCTGGAGGTCAAATATCAGTCGACAATTTACAACGAAGGGGCGGATCTGGGCGGGGTCTCCACAGAATTTCTTCGGCAAACCCACTCTTGGTTCAACAATGCCGGTGCCGAACTGATCGGGAAGGGGCGGAGTCGGATTTCGTGCCCGGGTAGTTGAGGATGTGTTGCTTTGCCCTGATAATGTTGTTTGCTGTGGAAACATACCAGGAAAACTTGCCCAGTGTTGCTGGTGCTGCTCGAACAAGTGCTGGTGTCGTTGTACTTGCTGAACCAGGGTGGACACGTCATGGGCTATTTGCTGTACCGCGCCTTCAGTGTGGAGTAGGCGCTGTAACGCGGATTGCTGCTCGGCATTTCCGCATTCTCTGGAGGGGAGAGAAACCTCCGCTGGATCCATGTTATGGTTCGAGTGTTCTGTCAGAGACCAGAACAGACTCTCAGATCCAATAGCGTTAGTTTCAGAGTTTTTATTTGAAAGAGTTGTTGGAGCTGGCTTGGGACGTCGGCGCTTGTTGGTCGTCAGCCTCTTCGGGCGGAAGGCAGCTCAGTGACGGGAGACGGAAGGTGCAGCTTAGCGGGTAAGTCGATGGCCGGGGCGGGAGAGTAGGTCGCAAAACGTGGAACGGAAATAGGTCAAAAAACGAGAGGCAGGCATGAATCAGGCAAGAGAAGTCGTGGGTACCTTGTAGTCTGGAGAAACACTCAGGGATACGAAGAGTACACTCGAACGTCCATCTCTGGACGCAGACACCTTAAGTGGAGAACGTCAGCCAATCAGGAAGCGCGCTCCAGCGCGCCAACCGATTGCCCCAGGTGGCTCCACTTAGGCAATCACGACATTTTGATAGTTTTCGATATGAAATAATAATAATTTTGAATCAATTGCATAGTCAATGGCCTGCGATGTATGCCGATGGAGATTTTTTGTTTTACGGAGTTCCGTTTAGCGGAGTGGATGACGTCACATGCTAAGCCGGGAATCGGAGAGGAGGTTAACTGCGGTAGCTACCGGTTGCTCCAAGTAGCTACACGTTAGCATCCGAGATGCTAGGCGTGAGCAACATTTCCGTAAAACACAGCAAACTGCACTCCCTGTACGCTTTGATGTTTTTCACCAGCACAGCCAGTTCGTCGGTCTTATTTGGTAAAGAGTTCACATTTACCATGATTACGGACTGTACAGAAGACTTATAACGCCGCTAGCCGCTTAGCTTTAGCTCCGGCACTGCATCCACGATAGGGCCCCCTCATCACGCCAGCGCGAGAATTCTTAAAGGGCAAGTAGTTGATTCCTCGGATAAACACATTTTTGTGCGTTAAACCCATAACGATATGATGAAAAGTAATCCAAAGTGTACGGACGGCACCGAAGACTTATTAAAAAAAAAAAAAAAACTTAGTTTTTGTGACCCAACCGTATACCGTAGTGGGTTCAAGAAAACCGTACTTATTACGGCAAAACCGTAGTACTTGGCAGGTATGATGTCAGGTTAAGTGGCCGGTCCAAATTGTGCCAAGGTGTGAATGAGCAAGTTAATTGTATGTCTCTGTGTGCCCTGTGGGTGCCTGGCAACCAGTTCAGGGCATCCCCTGCCCACTGCCGGACGATTGGTGGGATAGGCTCCAGCACCCCTGCAACCCTACTGAGGATAAGTGGTGTATATAAGAATGGATGGAATGATGGGCTTTAAACTGCACAATTGTTTCATTCTATAAATTTAGAGAAGGAAGGCGGATGAGGAATTACTTTTTATACATACAGTACATTTGCTGTTTTTATTTGTTTCCAATGCCAATGGTAATAATGCTCAACAATTGCCGAACAAAAACTGCATAAAACAGCTGAATTTCTTTTGTTTTCCTTCACAAAATACGTCTTGCCAAATTTTCATCTCATCTATTTTATTTCATTTTTTTCTGTCCTGCATGATATTACAAATCCATAAACCCTTAGGGGTTAAACCTGAGTGAATCCTGGACCAGGTCCAAATTTAGGTGTACACACCAAGGTGGGCACTAAGAAATTTTGAGTGGACACCCCCAATGCTGGCTTTTTTTTACCCTCTGCATTCTTCTGGGCTTAGAAATTACACAAGTAAGACACTGGCTTGTGTCCAGTTGAGGTTGCATCATTTGTTATAATGTTTTAATTTTATTATTATTTTTTCATCTACCTACCTATACTTACCTATCATGTCTGTCTCTAAATCGTCACATCTATCTGTCTGTTTTCCTATCCGTTTGTTATCATATATATCATATGCATTACATGTCTGTCTGTCTCTCTGGCATTATATCTATGATATACTTTTTGCGAGCAGTCCGTTGTCCTACGTGCGACTCACAACAGGGACACGTTTCTATGTTCTGTTAGGTGGGAAAAGGTTGCTGTATATGTACTGTATATGGTAATGGCACAGGTATTTATAATTGTTTTTATTTGAGCAAATATTTAGTGTAACGACGATATTGCTGTTGTATGTAATCCCAATGTTACTGTCACTGAACACTTAGTACGGAGGAATTTGTGATGTTGGATAACAAACGGATAGGAAAACAGACAGATAGATGTGACGATTTAGAGACAGACATGATAGGTAAGTATAGGTAGGTAGTGTGAAAGGATGTGTGTCACGGATAACAAGAGTTTGGAAACAACATCTCATCTCATAGCTGTACCGCTTATCCTCATTAGGGTTGCGGGGGAGCCCATCCCAGCCATCTCCGGGCAGTGGGCAGGAGGTTCCCATGACATGAACTGTGCCGCACATGCGCTAACCACTGCGCTGCCTTGCTGCCCCGGTAACAACATAGTTATCACAAAATAAAATAAGTAAAATTTAGAAACATAAATTCCCTAGTATGGGCTTCATGGACAAAAAAAATAAAATCTATTTAAGTATTGATAAGTATCTTCAAGCAATTAAGAGAATACAATGATAATCTATTCATGTAATAAACAAACTTTTTTTTAATTGAAATTTGTTTCCTATGTATGAGTTTTACAGGGGAATCACATTCCTTAGCCTCCCTGGTAAGGTCTATTCAGGGGTACTGGAGAGGAGGGTCCGCCAGGAGGTCGAATCTCGGATTCAGGAGGAACAGTGTGGTTTTCGTCCTGGCCGTGGAACACTGGACCAGTTCTACACACTCTGCAGGGTCTTTGAGGGTGCATGGGAGTTTGCCTGTCCGGTCTACACGTGTTTTGTAGACTTGGAGAGGGCATTCGACCGTGTTCCTCGGAAGGCCCTGTGGGGGGTGCTTCAGGAGTATGGGGTACCGCACAGGGCTGTGCAGTCCCTGTATGCCTGGTGCCAGAGTCTGGTCCGCATTGCCGGCAGTGTGTCGGATTCGTTAACGGTGAGGGTTGGACTCTGCCAGGGCTGCCCTTTGTGCCTTGGTGGAGATGGAGTCCGGTTTGGGGGCCTCAGCATTGCGTCACTGCTTTTTGCAGATGACGTGGTGCTGTTGGCTTCCTCAGACCATGATCTTCAGCTCTCGCTGGAGCGATTCGCAGCCTAGTGTGAAGCGGCCCGGATGAGGATCAGCACCTCCAAATCCGAGACCATGGTACTCAGGGTGGCATGCTCCCTTCGGGTTGGGGATGAGATCTTGCCCCAAGTGGAGGAGTTTAAGTATCTTGGGGTCTTGTTCACGAGTGAGGGTAGGATGGAACGGGAGATAGACAGACGGGTCGGTGCAGCGTCTGCCATCATGCGGACCTTGTACCGGTCCGTCGTGGTGAGAGGGGGGGGCTGAGCCGAAAGGCAAAGCTCTCGATCTACCGGTCGAGCTACGTTCCTACCCTCACATGAACTTTGGGTTATGACCGAAAGAACACGATCCCGAATACAAGTGGCCGAAATGAGTTTCCTCCTTAGGGTGTCTGGGTTTTTCCCTTAAAGATAAGGTGAGAAGCTCAGTCATCCGGGAGTGACTCTTAAGTATTGATAAGTATCTTCAAGCAATTAAGAGAATACAATGATAATCTATTCATGTAATAAACAAACTGGCTTGCTCCTCCGCATTGAGAGGAGCCAGTTGAGGTGGCTCGGGCATCTGATAAGGATGCCTCCTGTTCCGGGCATGTCCCACCAGCAGGAGGCCCCAGGGGCGACCCAGGACACGCTGGAGAGACTATGTCTCTCGGCTGGCTTGGGAACGCTTCGGGATCCCATCAGATGAGCTGGAGGAGGTGGCTGGGGATAGGGACGTCTGAGCTTCCCTTTTAAGGCTGCTGACCCCGCGACCCAACCCCGGATAAGCGGAAGATAATGGATGGATGGATGGATGAAATTTGTTTCCTATGTATGAGTTTTATTAAGCAAATAAGCAAAAACTTTGTAGGTTTTTTTTGCTACCTTTTTAGCTTTGTTGCTAGCTATCTTCCTACCTTTTTAGATATTTAGCAAGCTATCTAGCTAGCATTTTAATTTTTTTGCAAGCTCTCTAGCTAACATTTTAGATTTTTTTGCTAGTTATGAAGCTAATTTCAGACCTCTCTTTTATCCATCTATATAGTACTCCATTTATCTGGCTATTCAGTTGGCATTTACTCTTTTATTAGCTACCTAGTTTTCTATTAGTTATTTTTTTCCTGTTTACCTAACTATTAAGCTATCTTTGTAGCTAGCTATCATCCTTCTTTTTTAGCTATTTAGCAAGCTATCTGGCTATATTTTAGATTTTTTATGCTATGTAGCTAATCTATTACATTTTTTGCTAGTTATCAAGATAGCTAGAAGAGATGCCAAGTTATCTATCTTTTTGGGGCTTTTGATCTGGCTATTTAATTGGCTTTTTACCCCTTTAACAAGCTGCCTAGCTGTTTTTACCAGTTTACCTTTCCATCTAACAATCAAGCTACTTTTTTCTTAACTATTCAGCGGGCCATCTAGATAAGTTGCTACTTTAGAAATCCATATCGAACTGGGTGCCCTTTGCACTAATTACGAAGAAAAACTAGCTCTAGGCTTGAAAGAGACCCCTGCTCCATTATTTGGACCATTGCGTTTACTCCAGCCCTTGATTTAACACCCACCTTCACGCCGGCCAAAAAAGAACAGTTTGAAAGGTGTAAATTAAATATAGATGCATAGGTCCGTGGGTCCACACGGGCGCCGTGAATTATTTAAGGAGGTGAATTAAGCAGGCTCCCAGCTCCAGTGTTTTGTTACGTCGCATTGTCTCCGTGTGGATATTCGCCATCCATTAACACAAATGTCCGTCCGTCCTCTTGGCCACTTTAGACAATTACTCTATTTTATATGGTGTCATTCTAAATTGGAGAGAATACTGGCTTTATGCTGTGATATTCTAGGGGTACAGCTGCAGACAGAGTACTCAACACGGTCCCAAAAAATTATTGGCTGCACTCATGTAGAACGTTGCCGGCTTACGAAACCGCAACAGAGCAGATAACGTTATAAAAGACTCCTCTTATCCCTTAAAAGGAGGGCTTACAGGCTCCCCAGGGTCATCACCACCCTGAAAACCACATGCAAAGCTGTTATAAAGCAACTCTTGCTATCTCAACTATATTAACAAAATGTCCTCCTCCTAGTGGGATGGTGTCTGTATTATCCTCAGACTCGGATCCTCTACCAAGAGTCATGGGAGTTGCGCTCTTCTGGACTGAGATTTCCGATGTTGTTCTTGGGATCTGTTGGAACCACTCTTCCAGTTTGGGGGTTATTGCCGCGAGTACCCCCACTACCACAGGGACCATGTTGGCCTTGACTTTCCGCTTAAATTTGAACTGTTTTTAGCCCTTGGAAATTCTCCAGTTTCTCATGTTCCTTGTTCCTGATGTTGCCATCAGCTGGGATCGCCACATCTAACATCACCACCCTCTACTACTCTGGCTCACCACCACGATGTCCGGTTGGTGAGCCAGGAGCTGCTCGTCAGTCTGGAAGCGGAAATCCCACAGGATTCTTGTCCCTTTAGTTCTCAGTAACTTAAATTGGCATTGAATCTGTGCCATACTGGCAGCAGATGTTCCTGTATATCCTCTCCGGTAATTGGCTCTGCAACTGCAAGTACGCTGATCCAGCTAGCATTTTACACCTCGCCACGAATTGCTGGACTGGACAGCTTGCATCTTGGGTCTGGTCTCTTCTGATAGATCCTGGCTCTTATGGCTCTTATGGCTCTTATACTCGTGGGCAATGTTCCCTCTAATTTTCCACGGGTCTGAGCGTTCACACAAAGTCAGTGAGCAATGCTTGAAACAACAGTGAGCAACAGCAATCCCAAGTGTGGCAACTAATCCATGATCAAACATGTCCAAAACTTGACATCAAGTTACATTTGACAGAAGAGCAGTTTCAGCGACAGACTGCTGTCACTGTCTTGTACTACGGACAGACTGAAGAGATCTTTTCTTCCTCAGTCAGTGAGCAATGCTTGAAACAACAGTGAGCAACAGCAATCCCAAGTGTGGCAACTAATCCATGATCAAACATGTCCAAAACTTGACATCAAGTTACATTTGACAGAAGAGCAGTTTCAGCGACAGACTGCTGTCACTGTCTTGTACTACGGACAGACTGAAGAGATCTTTTCTTCCTCATGCCATGAGGCTCTTTAACTCCACCCGGCAGAGTAAAGGCCCACATTAAACCACACCACCTACATTGGATATTACCGAATCTTACTGCAATATGTATTCTGTGTAGCACTATTTAGTTATTCTATATAACACGCTACAGTGGGCATTTGCACGTCACACTGGGTATTTGTATATTGTGTTCTTTTGGCTTTATTATTGTACTGTTCTCAGCGAAGGGATGCTGCTGGAAATGTGAATTTCCCTTTGGGGATGAATAAAGTATCTATCTATCTATCTATCTATCTTGCTGAGTTTCCGGCAATGCAAAACAAAATTTCACTTTTGAATGAATTGACTAATGTATTATTGCAAAGGTTGTACGGCCTACAAACATCATTTGTTTTTACAACAATTCTTTAACAAGATTTCCAATACTTTTTTTTCCTGGTGTCTTTTGTCGCATAATACTAACATTTTTGGGGGCTTATTTAGTCGTCTGCACGATACACAACTGTATTCAATCACAATTTTTAGTGGAAGTACAACGTTGGCAACAAGATTGACTTGGTATAATTGGAAATTATTTGAATGCAACACAAACTTTTTTTTATTTTTCCCTGTTTTTTTTTTTTTTTCCCAAAAATTTAAATTCCTTTGAAAATTTTCTCATCGTGTTTATTTTTCCTAGCTGTTACTTTTTTCTTTTTGTTCGCTATTCACTTTTTTTTGTTTCATTCTTTTCCTTTTTCTGGCTTTTTTTCTGAATTTTTCCTTCTTTTTTCTCTTCCTTTTGTTTCATTTTTCTGAGCTTTTCACTACTTTTTCATTTTGGTATTTTTTTCTGTTTTGTTTCTATTCCCCCTTCCTTTAAGTCATTTTGTGCATAATTTTACATAATATTTGGTCATATAGGGATGAAATAACCAAAAAACAACCTGAAGAGCCGTTTAGGACCCGAAAGAGACGGTTCCTTTTAGTGAGCCGAGCCGAAGAAGCCGGTTCTCGAAAAACTCTACTGACTTTACTCAACTTCGTTCTACTCCGACCTTGACTTCAAAATACCGCATTTAGAACACAACGTCAGGGGAACCCTTGTATTTTTACCTTCATGCACTGTAACGACGACTTCATGCACTAAACGACTTAATAATAATTAAAAAACAAAACTTATATATTTACTATATATTTACTCATGCATGGGTCCTGACCCCGTTCATAGCAAGAAAACACCGAACGGCCCGGAAAAATGACGGCTGAACATTTCACTGGTATCGAAAATTAGAATTATAGTATTTATTTTCGGCAGGCAAAATGCCGGTGTAATGGCAGCTCACGGGCAAAAAAATGACAAGAAAAGCTTTTCAGCGTTATACAACAGATTTAATAGTTCACTGGTGGACTTATGTACTGCATCTCTTCTATTCAGTGTTAGACAATGGCATTTCAAAATGGAATAAATTATACAAAAAACACTAGTTTATCTCAATTTACATTGTCAACAAACTGAGTTCAGGGTTCGTACACCTTTTTTCACAGCCAAATTCAAGCACTTTCAAGGCCAATTTTAAAATTTTTCCTTTACCCTCAAAGTGAGAAATCCAGCACTGATCGAAGGAACATTTTTTGTTGTTGTTGACAACTAAAATAAAGTCACACTTTTGCTGCAAGCACACATTTTGTGCTATTCTCTGCTGTTTGTGTCTATGATCTACGATCGTTTTATTGTCGATGGGATGCTATAAACTGACATAAATTCTGTCATTCTGCCTCAACAATGCACGGGCAGCTTGGCCATGTCACACTTGTTTACAAACACAGAAAGTGCTATATATAAGTGCTGGGTAATAATGGAGTTCAATACGGAGGACAGAATAGAAAGTACTGTATGTATAAAAAGGAGAAAAATGACCTTAATTTGGACTCATTTTAATGATATTGATGGCTCTGAAGCAGAGTGCATTCGATTTTCGAATAGACTCCTGAGATTTTGCTTTTTATTTTACTCTTTTTCTGCGTGTTTATCAGAAAATCTTTGTCTAAATTAGTTAAAATGGAACTGTAAACAGATAATTGTTTTGCATTTCATCATTTATTTATAAGACACAGATGAGTTTATATTTTTAATTTATATTTTATTGTTTTGCATGTTCATGGGTTTATTTTGTATCGACTTTAAACTTGTTTGATGTGTAAAAACGTAAAAGTTCTTTGTATTTTATATTTCTTGTTGATCTGTGAATATTTGGCTGTTGTACAGGGATCCGCTGCAAAACATATATGAAATGACTAATTATTCAATATTTTGGTGGATAAAGTTTTGTTATTATTGATAGTATATCATTAAAAAAAAATCTGAGGAGCCTTTTCGGAGCCAAAAGAGCGTTTTTTTTTATTAAAGCTATCCTCTTGGGCGGGCCAACAATCGGCACCCATATTTGGGAATTTGACGGATATCGGCACATTTCTTTACGAGACAGGACGATTAAATATATTTTAAGTGGGTTTAGGCTCAGATGCAGTCCTCTCTTTCCTCGAATACCACCCACCCCACGCCTTCTGATTAGTAAGCGACCAGGGGCGGAGCCACTGAAGCAGAAACAATAACATTAGAGCTGCAGCTCTGCTAACTCTTTCTGACATGCCTGTATGTGAATCAAGACCATTGATAATATTGAGATTTTAGGGTCTGTGAAAGATAAGCTTGTTTGTGATTAAGAGTTACGTTCAGGTGGAGACTGATATATTAGCTCTTATCATAACATTAGTTGGTTAATCTAGCATGTGTGTTTGGGATTGAGAGAGAGAGCATAAAAAGCATGCTAAAGTGGAGGGCCGAATAATTGGCTGTCTGTAATACATTAGCTCGTCAATCTGGCTCTAAAACAGGAGTGCCCACACTTTTCACTTCGTCACGTACGCTGAAATTTCAATGCACTTATCGTTGAATTAAGTCATGTTGGTTGTATTGAAATTTGTATTTATTTATTGTAATCAAAAAAATCAGGGAGGTATTTAAGTTTTTCTATACCTTTTTACACGTACAATGTTAGGTTTTGGTTTAAGTGAAAGATTAATCGTGTTAGTCGTGCTGAAATCATAATGTATTTACTGTAAAATGTTTTAGAGAGCCGTTAAATGTTGTTTTGAATGTATAACAAATAACCTTTGTTTCTTTTTGCTTTAATGAAAATTTATTTTATGCGTTTTTACAGCAGACTAATGTCAGCTCTGAATATGGCCTCCTTATAATCGGTATTGGTCCTTAAAAACCCATATTGGTCAATCCCAAGTAAAAACGGATTCAAAATTATTTTATACTTTTTATCATCAAACGTTTGTATAAACTTTTAATCAGATTATAACTATGGTAAAAAAATATTGAGAATTCAGTCCCTGGTCCCAGATCAACCCCTGATTATAAAATTGCAAGAAAATAAGTTTTTTATTCACATTTAGATGATGCTAGTTTTCATGGGTAAAATATGGAGCCGCTAGCTTTTGTCATAGGTTTCCATATAGAAGAGGGCTATGCAAGTTTTTGGTGCACTAGACAATGCTAATGAACATGAAATGAAGATTACGCTAGATTTTGGTGTAAAAGACAAGTCTGAATATTTAGGATAGGAGAGATAAAGACAATAGTTTCTGGCGTAAAAGAAGATAGTTTTCCACCTGAAAGGAACAATGCCACATTCCGGTGCACAGGATGCTAGTTTAAAACCCCTGTTACATTCCTGTAAAATTGGCTTAAAATCCCAATCCACCACGTACAACAAGTAAATTGAATGCTGTTCCTGAACCAATTGTAGGATATGGGGGGTTTTGGTCTCTTTTGAAATGTAACACTCTGAAATTTGTCTCAAACTGCAAGTGCTAATGTCACTGCGTAATCGGAGTTGGAAAACACAGAAATAGAAGGGTTTTATTTTCGCCTGATTTTTTTTTTGGGCAATTTAATCCCTGCAGATGAGTGTAGCATAGAGGTAAGATCGGGCCAAAAAAAAGCACCCGAGCCCGACGCAGGCCCGAGGGGTATTAAACCCGACCCGGACCGAGCCCGACTAATTAACTGGATTTGCTGGCCCGGCCCGAAATTACATATTTTATTTATAAGGAGGGGTGATTTATGATAACAAATTAAACTCTGCCTTTTGTTACAACATCTAGGCCTAAGTTAAATAAAACTGTATAAACATTTACATCTTTTATATTTCTGTGTCTGCACTGCAGATGTTACATTAAGCGACAATCTGTCATTGACGGTTTTTTTTTTTTGAGGTAGCGAAAACATTTAAGGGCGTCCGTCATTTTGACGACTTGATCATTGGGCCATAATCCACAGCAGCAGTAGTAGTACGTCCTTAAGATTTTAGCGCAGCACTTTCATTGGGGGGGTGTTGACGTGTTGTGCCCTTTTCCGACTCCTATGCAAATTCCCCCCCCCGATCGTATTCTATATAAAACGTTTATTAAAACAATAAAGCGAGCTAATTATAATAATTGGGAGATCCTAGTCTATATAACGCGTTTATTTAAACAATAAAGCGTGATTTTATTCTGCAAATTGCGTTTTTTAACGCGGATGAAAATGTCACCAACGTCAATGTACGCTTCCGACAAAAGCGATCGTATTCTATATAAAACGCTTATTAAAACAATAAAGCGAGCTAATTATAACAATTGGGAGATCCTAGTCTATATAACGCGTTTATTTAAACAATAAAGCGCGATCGTATTCTACAAATTGCGTTTTTTAACGCGGATGAAAATGTCACCAACATCAATGTACGCTTCCGACAAAAGCGATCGTATTCTATATAATACGCTTATTAAAACAATAAAGCGAGCTAATTATAACAATTGGGAGATCCTAGTCTATATAACGCGTTTATTTAAACAATAAAGCGCGATCGTATTTTACAAAATGCGTTTGGTAATGCGGATGGAAAAGTCACCAACGTCACTGTACGCTATGATTTCCGCAATCACAACTAATTGTACACAAATAATATTTATTTGATTTACTATAATATCCGTATGTAATGTCTTTTTCATTGTGAATGAAACCCTGGTTGCATTGGATCCCGCGGTGTAAACAAATTGTTGTTTTTTTCATTTAAAATCGGAGGGGGGGAGGAATTTGCAATTACAGCTCCTTCTCCGTTTTATCCAAATTATTTATTTTATAACAAGTATTCCTTGGTCTAGTATCCATACATAGTTTAAGTATATATTTTTAATGAACATATATTTATAATTATTAATTAATTTAAAAAAAAAAAAAAAAAAAAAAAAGCAGGACCGAACCCGACCCGACCCGACCGTATGACTGACATTTCAGGCCCGACCCGGCCCGAAATTGCCTCGGGTTCGGGTTCGGGCTCGGGCCATAAATCTTAGGTCTAGTGTAGCATGGGCATCTTGGATGGAAAACAGGTTAGAAAATAGTTTGAAGCATTACCTGGTCCCAGGTCAAATTTGACCAAAACTAAACTATTCTACACATTTGTCGAGGTTAACTAGATCTTCGTGTTTCCAAAAGTGGCCATTGGAAAATGACCAGTGGATAATTTTAAGACATTTAAAAAAAAATGTTAAATGTTTTTCACTTAATCACTACTGTGCACACTTGCGCGTAATAACAGTTTATAAAAATGAATAACGAGTGGTGTTCAAACGTGTTTTTGGGGTTTCAATATTCTATGCAATAATTTGAACATTAATGAGTAGAAGATGTAGATTGTTTTCAGATTAGAAAATAAATATAATTATTTTCAATGTAGGAGACAATGACATGTTCAACAGCAAAGATGACAAGACTACATTCAGGTGTAGAAGATGAAGACCTAGTTTATGGTGAAGCAGAGGATGCTCATAGATATAAAACAGGGGTCTGGAACCTTTTTTTGACCCAAAGAGCCATAAACATGTATCTAAAGACAAAAAAAACAAAACAAATGCAAAACCCAATTTCCAGACAAAAGCTAATTCTTCAGTGTATTTCATGCGACGTTTGATGATTTAATTAAATCTAAGAAATAATAATACCAGTGTCCTATATCAGTAAAAATATGTCACTTACATCTGTCTCCCTCCCAGCTAATCGAGAATGTTTTGTCCTAAATAACGGTTTCAAAACACGGTGCAAGTTTTATTTAAAAAAATGTCACAAAATACTGCCAACGAGAAGGATATTGTCATATTTACCTTAGGCGCAGGGTTTGCGTTGGGTGCAGAGATCTACCCACCACTACAGCTCATACAATTAAATTGCTGAGTGGTTTGCTGATGTTTTGGGTGCCTTTTAAAAGGTTTCTGTGGGTTTTCAACATAAACCATCTCAACACTGAACATACATTTACGTTTACGATCTTCCATTTAAAGGATTTCTTAGCAACCTACTGCCAAAACAGGGTCCGTTGGTGTTAGACCTTGACTGTAAACTGTAGTCAAGACTGTATATATACTGGACCAGGCGTCACCAACCTTTTTCAAGGTAAGAGCTACTATTTGTGACAAATTAGCGCACAGGGTAACCAGTTGGATATAAATTTCTAAAATAGCCACTTTGCAAGATGTTGTTATAAATAGCCAAAAAGGGTAGCAAGATGGTTAGCTACAAAGGTAAACATGTAAAAAACTAAATAGGAGCTAGATAGCAAGCAAAGAGTAAAAAGACATCTAATCATCCACACAGAAAGCTAAAAACAAAGCTAGATAGCTAGCTAAAAAGGAGGCCAAAATTTAGCTTGATAACTATAAAAAAAAGGTTCAACGTTAACTAGATAACTTTCTAAATAGCTAAAAAGGTAGGAAGCTAGCTAATTCAAAGCTAAAAAGGTAGGCAGCTAGCTAGTTACACAGCTAAAAACGTAGCCAGATAGCTAGCTAAAAAACTTCAAATTTTTTCGCCCATTTGTGTCATAAGATCCCAAGATTTAATTTTAGTTTGTTGCATCTCCTGTACAATAATTCAATAAAAAGATGTATAAACAAATGTCTAATACACGAAACAACTTTTTTTTAACTATCTTAATTCAATAAATGAATAGATTTTTTTCCGTCCGTGACGCCCATGAACTGGATTTTATTTGAATTTCTAATATAACATCATTTTGTTACTGTTATTACAAGGTTAATTATTATGAATAGGGTTAAATAGACTCAGTTAACCAATATAAGAATAATTTACTAGAAAATCACAATGAGCCAGCATTAGTGAGATATTTTCAGAACAGGTCCGCGGGCACCTCAATTGTCCTTCGGGGGGACCACTTTGGAGACTTCTGTACTGGACTGAACCTGTCCCAATTCAGTGACATTGCGGTTTCACATGTACCAAAACCAGGTTCTAATTGTAGGACTTTGGATCCCCGCAATGAAATGTGCTACGATCACATTTTATTTCCGAGCCCTATGTACTTATGAAAAGAGCTATATATGGCTTGTGCGCCATAGGTTCCCAGCTCGATATAGAAAACATTTACGGCTATTTCGACAACGGTAATTTTTAAAGGCTGAGAGCCCTATTTGGCAGAACAAACCATGCAAGCCTAAAATTGTATTTTATTTTTTCATCCAACGATCTTTCCAACTAGCAGAGATATTGAGCTGTTGTACAAAAGCTCGTCAAATTAAGTAATTTAAAAAAACTATGAAAAAAATACAGTCATATTATACTCTAGAAAAACCAGAGATTTTAAGTAATCTTAAATCCAAACATTATCAGTCTTAGTCATATTCAACTAAATCAGAAGACTGTTCTGGATTACGGCATCCCTATTTTGGATACGCTAACGTTTCGAAATTTGTCCGAACATACGACATAAACAATAAATTATACAAGGACATAAATCCCTCTACTGAGTTTATAAGTTCTAGTTGAAAACCACAGCTAACAATGCTAATGATAAGCTATTAGATAGATAGATAGATAGATAGATAGATACTTTGTTCATCCCCGAAGGGAAATTCACATTTCATACTTTAACTTTTAATTCAATAATAATTTTAATAATTATTATACATTTTAATGAGTTAAAAATACACTCTAAAAGAGCTTAGCAAAAACATGATATATGGAGGGGTAATCAGACAAATTCAATGTGGAAGTGTGTAATTTTCTTGACAACTAGATGTTATATCTATATTACAACTGAAAAAGAGTGCTAAAAATCACCAGGAAGAATACAAACTACAGAGACTCAAAATGGCTGAAAGACCAATTTTTTTTCTCATTTTTTTTCACCTTATACGAGACTTTAGGTTTTGGGGGTACACATAGAAGCAATTATGTCAGCTCCCTCTAGGTGAAGCTATGAAAAATAAATGCAAATTTCTCGACCTCGAAGATTTTTTTTATATGATAGTTCAGGTATGTTTGCTCATTGTTAAAATTAATATTGTTTTGTCCTGATAAAATAATATTTTTTTTACCACTAAGAGACGCTAAATAACACACACTGTCCCTGTAAACATAATCGAGAAAACATAGCGACTGCATATCCATCATCACGTTGTCATGCCACCGAACAAGTCCATTAAATAAATTAAAACAAGGCAAAACATCCTTTGTTAAACACATTCTTTACAGTAATAAATAGATGAGCCCTTGAGGCTGAAGCAGACTCTCAGTGAACAAACGAATTAAATAATGTAAATCCATTTAAAGAAAAGATGTCACCACGGTGGTCACGCTCGTTTATCATGCGTAGAAAATAGGAATGGTCTTCAGCGTTCCGATTGGCTGCTGTACAGTGGTACCACTATTTACAAATTAGTTCTGGGAGTAACTTTGTGACCTGAAACAATTGTAGATACACTTTTTGAATGTAAATGAGCTTATCCGTTCCAAGCCCTGCATATGTAAATTTACATACACATACACACGTGTATATATATATATATATATATATATATATATACATACATATATATAAAAATAAATATATACATACATAAATATATACATAATATACATAAACACATATATACAGTCTTCTGCAAAAGTTTGGGCACCTCTGATCATTTTCAAGATTTTCCTTTAGAAA